>NC_058407.1:24029301-24108098 GCF_002201575.2 Neomonachus schauinslandi | reverse complement strand
ACACACACACACACACACACACACACACACACACACACACACACACTCTCTCTCTCTCTCTCGCTCTGAAAAGATACTTCCTATTTGAGAATTAAGAGATTCAATATAGATTGTATTGGTTTGCAAGGCTGCCATAACAAAGTACTACACATTTGGGTGGGCTTAAACAACAGACATTTATTCTCCTGTAGTTCTGGGGGTGCCAGCAAGCTTGGCTTCCTGTGAGGCCTCCCTTGTTGGCCTATAGATGGCCACCTTCTCACTGTCTTCCGATGGTCTTTCCTCTGTGAGCATGCATCACTCATGGTACTTTCTGTATCCAAATTTCCTTTTCTAATAAGGACACCAGTCAGGCCAGATTAGGGCCCACCCATATGACCTCATTTAGTTTTAATTACCACTCAAAAGTCCTATCTCTCTATGCAGTCACATTCTGAGGTTTGGGGATTAAGACCCCCATGTGATTTTTTTTTTGCGGGGGGTGGGGCACACAATTCAACCCAATAACATAGATTTATTAAGTAAAGTTTATAAATTGCAGTATTCATTTTTTTCTAATCTCATTTTTTGTAAACTAGAGTTATGTAATGCTCAAAAGATATATTGGTATTTCAAGCTAAAATTATATTTTTATCAAGGTCTCACATTTGTAATAATTTTTGCTTTTTATATTTAGCTCCTACCATGTACAAAATTATAGTTATTTTATCTTCATTATTATGCCTTGTATGAAAACCTAATGACCCTGTATTTCCTGTGTAGGGCTTTTAACATTAAATTCCAGTTTGTCTAATATTAATAGACTCTTTGTATTTGTCATTGTCCATACACTTGTTTCCAACCTGTCTTAATCACTTTGTTGTACAATTGTTTCTTTTCAATTGCATAAATCCAGGTGTTCTCTTTTAGTCCAGTCTGACAGTTTTGTGCAATGGGAGAATTTATTTAGAATTTTAGTGTAGTGACTTGATTTTATTCCTTTTTTCTTCCTTTATGATTTATTTTGTTGTTCCACTTTTTAAAATTTTATTTATTTATTTAATTTTATTTTTTAATTTTTTAATTTTATTTGCTTTGATCATTTTCTTATTTATTTGGAAGATTGACTACTATTTTAGTCCTTCTCTGTACTTATAATCTTACGTGTATTTCTCTAATAGTATTTCAAAAATAAGATACCGATAATTTTCTTAGCAAGAGGCACTGTTCCCTTCCATTTGACTCCATCCCAGTGAACTGAACTTTTGAGCAATGCCTTTTACCCTTCTTCCTACCTTCTATTTGTCCTTTCCCCTGTCCAGATCCTTACAGTTCTTTCTTCTCCATAGTCTCTGAGCGTTACTTCATCAGCCTCTGGTTCTCAGTGTCGCAGAGGAGTAGTCTGCTGCCTGATGCTGTTTCCTTGGTGGTAACTTGTTTTGTTTTGCTTCTGTCTAGAAGTTTGTTCAATTTTCTCTTAATCCTTAGAATCCATGCATTTTATTAGAATAGTCTTAAACCTGTATTTTCTTATTAATCTATGCTTGGACCATGTCCTTTCATTCTGTAGACTCAAGTTTTCAGTTCAGAGAAAATTTTCTGTTATTTGTTTTGACATTGTATCTCTGTCTTCTTCTGGGGGGAAGAAGAAAAACTAAATTCTTGACTTCGTCCTCCACAGTTTTGTCCTTTCTCTCAATATTTCTAACCTTTTATAATTTTTAATCTCTTCATGTTTCTCTCTTTATATATATATATTTTTAATCTCTTTATACTTTGGCTTTGTGTTTTGAGATATTTCTTATCCTTCATTTCCAAGTCACTAATTTGGATCTTAACAGTAAATATTCAGTCTTCAAATTAATCTACTAAATTGTTTATTTGCAAAATCATGGTCTGTGTTTTGATTTTCTTCCAGAAAGTTTTTTTTTTTTTGTTTTTACTTTGTGACTGCGATTACATTTTGTTTTTTTAAAAAAAATATGTGTTACACCATCATCATTTATTTTCCCTAGCAATTCTATTTTCTTAGACATGTGTTCTGTTTGCTCTGAATGATCTTACTCTCTCTGGCTTTAATATAATTTTAAAAAATATGTTTTATTTATTCATTTGTTTATTTTTCTAGCATCCTCACTGGGACTCAGGTCTGGCTGTAGGAGGTCTGAAGGGGTAGCAGTTCAGGAAGTGAGTGATAGAAGGCAGTGTGGTGTCTACATTCTGGGTGGTTGGTGTACCTCCAGCCTCCCACAGAAGCATCAGAAGAAGCCTCCTGCCCCATTTTTTTTTTTTTTTTTTTTTTAAGATTCTGAAGGGCTGGGGACAGGGAGGACCAGGCCCATGTGCTTAGTTACTTCTTACCCACTTATCTACCTCTTCTTGTCTAAGGATCCCAGGCATGCTCCTGGGGCTTAGAACCCACTGAGTTTTGTGGGCTGGGCTCTTTCCAGCATCTTAGTAGTTGTGATCCTCATGCTAGGATCTCTGACATTGGTCTCCTCCTGTAGTCTTTTGCTCATTTAGTCCCTATGGGGAAAACTTGAGCCATTTCCGCCTTTGGGGACTCACTCTGAGGGGAGGCCTCATTTCCACCAACCAATTGTTAGACCCCAGAGAAGCGGGTAGACCGGAGTTGGGAGTATAGCTGTAACAGATCTTAGCAAGGTTTCTATATTTTTAGAATCCCTAGAGGCCTATTTTGAAGTAGTTACTTGATAAATCAGCAAAATCTTAGCAAAATTCAGAGTTTCCTAGCCTTTTAAATCAGGAGAAGTATTCAATCTAGGCTGATTCTTTGCTTTAATGTACAGTGGCAATGAGAGCTTAAATGCCAAATGATGTTTTTTCTTTCACATGTGTGACACAGAGGAACATTTATTGTAAAAGTTAAACAGAGTGACAGCTTGCTTTGGCTAATGTGTAAGAGTTCTTGACTGGGCTGCTTTCCTTTCTTCCATAATAAGTAGTTAATAGAAATTCACTGACCTGCAGTGCAGACTTAATTTATCGCGTATATCAAGTTGATTTAACAGGAAAGGAATGTGGCGGAACAATAGCTTTCCTCTCTCCCCACATCTTGGTGATCCTCCAACATTTCGCCTGAAAAGAAAATCAGGTTTAACACCATGTAGAACCTTTGTGATTTTAAATAATTGGACTATGTTTGGAAAAAAAAAGTATTTAATCAGTGGCAATCATCTGTTTATTTGAAAAACCATTGGGTGGGGGAGATGGTATTTGTCTTTAAAAATTTTCACTTGTAGGAAAAGCTGAAGTGGCTGAGTACACTATGTACTTTGCACTGTGCAAAAGAAAAACTGAAAATCCTGAATTGCTTCTTTATTGTATGGTATGTTCTCTATTTAGAAAATCCTTAATTAATTTTGTGTGAAAGCAGACGATCAAAGGATTTAAAGAAGCAGAAAAACATCTTGAATTCCCTACTGCTGGCAAAGTAGGGAAAGTGAAAATGGTAAACTGATTAACAGAAGTCATCTTGAAGTCTGCCATTATAATAAGATGTAAATAACAACAGCCACGAATCCGAATCACTTAGGAAAGTTTGCACAGGGTTTTTCCATTTTAAATGCATCTCTCCCCCAACTTTGTACTCTTGAGACATCAGCCATTTAAAAGCATGATATTGGAACTAACCCAGCATCACTTTTAATTAGCACAGAAATGCTAATTATACTTTTGCTGCATGATGCTTAATGCGAGCTGTCAGGGCACTGCATTTTTCACATCAGTTGTGGTGAGGTACACATGATCACCAGACCCACTGTAAAATTGTAAAGGCCAAATCATCCAAACTGGTTATTATTTTTAAACTGTAGGAATGTGTTAGAAGATACCTAAAAATAATGGCATCAAAATGAAAAAAGTGAGCTTTTTATTTACTCCAGACACAAACATTTCATTTTATTCAATATTTGTGGTCTGTGCAAATCAAATTTCTTGCCATTGAGTCATTTAAAATACTGTACAAAGCTTGATTTTGAAAGAAAGCTGCATTTTCATGAAACAGAGTCTGTTTTGAAAAGCAAATGTCCTTTCTCCATTTTACAGGTTGAGGTCTTTGAATGTTAGATTTTCTTAAAGGAGTGCCTACCTGTGTTCTTGATGTGATTTTATGTTTTAAGATGATAGCTCTAGGAATGCAATGGATACTATCCTTTAATAAAGTCTGTTGTATGAGTTTAATTAAGCACAAATTTAATTAAGTTTATTTTAATTACTGAAACAGTTAGACTGAATTCTTCCCAATACTCAAACACATAACCCTCCCCTTGACCAATCCTCAAAACCAAAATGAAATAAACACATCCAACTATAAAATTTAAGCCTTACATTTTACCAACATTTATCAGAATCAGGGTGAGAGTTTTAAGGTCTATACTCATCGTATAATCCATCATATAATTCTATATAACAAAAGGGATTCATTTTATAGTAAACTATTTTTTTAAAGTATTGATGTAATGAACCCTGCATTCAGCCAGAAATTTGGGGGGGGGAATAACTTAATAAAACTGTCCATTTTGGAGGGCACACATTTTTTTTTCCTCCACTAATGTAAATCCTCTGTAATTTTAACTCACTTGGAGAAAATTCTGAATTATTTCTTAGAAGTCTGAATTGCAGAATATTATAAAAGAAATTGAATTTGATGGCTTTTGGTATACTCGGCATAATCTATAATGATAACAACACAGCAGCGATCCCTGTGATGTTTATTGACCGCCTGCTATGGTCCTGGCATCTTGCTGTGTGCTTTACATAAGAGCCATACCAAGTAAGAGCCATTATTATCTTCATTTTATAACAGAGGACAGTATGGCTCTGGAGGTTCTAGAGCTTGCCCCAAGGCTTCACAGCTAATAAGTGGCAAGTCACACCCAGGCCTGTCCGGTATTAAAGCCCCTGTTAACCATTGCACTACGTGATGAAATTTATATGTCTTTGGCTGTATGATGGAAAGTCCTAAAGGTTGTTTTTTTTTGGTCCATCTGAAATCAGGTTTAATATGACTGCATGATCATGTTTTCACTGTTCTCAGGAAACCATTTCTTCTTATCTATGGCAAAAGCAGATCTCTGTCCAGTATGCTTTGAATGATGACTGCTATGGACTGAATCCCATAACTTGGGGGACTGCATTCCTCCCAAAATTCATATGTTGAAGCCCTAACACTCAGTGTGATGGTATTTGGAGGTGGGGCCTTTGGCATGTAATAATCTAATTATTATATTAAAAGAGAAAAAAAATTACCTTTAGGACTTTGTAACATATCCCCAAAACACATAAGTGAGGTTATAAGGGTAGGCCCCCATGACAGGATTGGTGTCCTTAGAAGAAGAGGACGAGATACCAGGGCTCCCTCTGTCCTTCCACCATGTGAGGACCCAGCAAGAAGTTGGCTGTCTGCAAACCAGGAACAGAGCCCTCATTGGAGAAGCAGTTCAGCCCACACCATAATCTTGGACTTCCCAGCCTCCAGAACTGTGAGAAATAAATTCTGGTTGCTTAACCCACACGGTGGTTTGTTGTGGCAGCCCCAGCTAACTAGGGCTCTGATAATGTGGGACACAGAGGAATAGTTGATGCAGGATGTTCAGTGACAGGGACAGAGGTATAACAACCTCAGACACTTACGAGTCCTACTATGTACCGGGCACTGGTCTGTGTGCCTGACCAATCCTCATAATACTTCCCTGCGCTAGTTAACTATTATCATCCTCCTCCTCATTTTACAACTGAAAATACTGAGGGACAGAAAGATTGAGCAGTTTATCCAAAGGTGCGACTCTAGGTGGAACCAGAATAGAACCAGAATTCAGACTCAGGCAGTCTAGCTCCAGAGCCTCTGGTTTTTCTTTCTTATCCTACCAGAGGCTTTTTGTCAGTTTTCATATCTATAAAGTTGGGATAATGGCTGCCCTATTTATAGGGTAAGGAGAAATAGGTAAGGTCATAAATGTGAAACTATTAAAAAAGCAAAAAAAATATAAGGTATTACTATTTATTAGCACAAATTTTCAAAGGTCCTTAGCAAATTTATTTCTGACCTAGCTCCTTCAAAAAGTAAGTTGAGACAGGCTACCAAAAAAAGGCCATAAAAATAAGGTCTGGAAAACCAGATTTAAGCAAAGGACGAAGACAGGGCAACAAATAACACTAAGCCTTCTAATACCCAAGACCAGAGGTAAAACACAAGCTACATAGTTTTATCAATAAAAAAGAAAACAGAGTATTTTCTCAAGAGAAAGAAAGTTTTTTCCCCCCCCTACCATTACATTTAAAAAGAAATTTCTCATGTTGGAGATTCTGAAGTGAACATAATGATCAGTGGTTCCACAGAGTAAGTAGTTTGATTACAATATCATCACTTTTGTTTCTCTCTTCTTGTCATGGTGGAGATTTTTTTTTTTTAAAGATTTTATTTATTTATTTGAGAGAGAGAATGAGAGACAGAGAGCACGAGAGGGAAGAGGGTCAGAGGGAGAAGCAGACCCCCCGCTGAGCAGGGAGCCCGATGCGGGACTCGATCCCGGGACTCCAGGATCATGATGTCATGGTGGAGATTTTAAGGAGCCATGAAACCTTCAGATTTGGTCAGCAGGAGGGAAATGTCATAGAGTATAAGGATATAGATAATTTAAAACTGGATAATCAACCCTTAAATTGTCAAAAATTGACTGTTTTCCAAAGAAGACCTGCCAGGTGTGCCAGATATATCTGCCATGGTTGTGACAGTGCTAACCACCGGGTCATTTCCCACCGATGCTGTGTATGGTGTGATGTGGGATGTGTGATTTGATGATTAGATGTGGTTTCTGCTCTCAGGGTCCAAATTTTAAAGATTTTATTTATTTATTTATTTGAGAGAGAGAGAGAGAGAGAGAGAAAGAAACAGCATGAGAGGGGATAGGGTCAGAGGGAGAAGCAGGCTCCCCACTGAGCCGGGAGCCAGATGTGGGACTCGATCCCAGGACTCCAGGATCATGACCTGAGCGGAAGGCAGTCGCTTAACCAAATGAGCCACCCAGGCGCCCCTGAGGGTCCAAATTTTAAATTAGACACAGCATATTATTAGTGCAGAGAAGGGATCAGAATATAGATAAGGGAAACACCTATGCATCGTGGAATATTTGGAAAAAGTATGGATATATATAAAAATACAAAGTCAACACCAGTCAAATTAACCATCATTGTTACCTTTTGGTGTATATTTCCCTCTAGTCTCTTATTCTCATTCTCTCTATAAGTGGAGATATAGATACAGATACGATACAGATAGAAATATAGGTGTAGATAGATATAGATGCACACATGTGTTCACACACATATTCAGAGGTTCAGAGATTCACGTGGGTTATGTATCTTTCCCAAGGTTTCAGAACCAGTAAGTGACAAAGATGGAGCTTAGATCCATTGCTGACACTAAGGCTCCTTTCTTTTAATCACTATTCTATATTTTGAGTATGTCAGTTTTTTGAAACATATTTTATGAAGGTAGAAGCATGCATTATTTAGCACTTTGTACTCTGCTGTGCCTTCCCTACTCACCTTATATTGGGAGCCAAGTTTCAGATTATTAGTGTTTTTTTTTTTTACTTTTTGATGACTTTTGATATTGTTTAATATTCTACCATAGGCCATAATTTATTTAATTATATCATTATCTTAAATCTTTAGGGTTTCCAGGGTTCCCAAGTTACTATATATCCCTCATAAAGGGAAGGGTGATCAGCCCTGTTTGTGTGGGTCAAGGAAGGCTTCATTGGAAAGCAGGCAGTTGGGCTAAATCTTCAGGTTGCCTGGGGGTTGACCAGTCAGACATGTAAGAGAAGAATATACCCAGTGGAAGAAAAAAGAAAACAAAACAAAACATGGCAAGTCTGGTGAACTAAACGCAGTTCAGTGTGGCAACGCAGTCTAGTAGTTAAGAGATCAGACTTTGTTTCCACGCAGACGTGTTTGAGTTACAGTAATGGCATTAGCACTTCTCAGCTGTGTGCATTTGGGCAACTTGCTTGGCCTCTCATTTAAGGCTGGATTTTCTCATCTGTAAAATGAGGATTGCAGTGAGGTTGTTGTGAGGGCTCTTTGTATAGAACTGGTGCCTCGATAGAACTTATGAAATATTATTTTTCTTTATTAGTGTTAATACTATATCAGGTGTATGTTGGGGAATGTTGAGAGACGAAGCAGGGCAAATCCTGGAGAGCCTTAAATGTCCTGCTAGGGCGCTTGGTCTTTACATCATAGGTAGCTAGGCCCTGATAGATTTGTAAGCGAGATGGTACTAACTATGATCAGATTGGAATTTCAGTATGGATGCAAGACTGTGGGGAGGGCCATTACAGTTGCAGGTGAGACACAATGGGAGCTTGAGGTAAGTCAGTAATAGTGGGGTCTGAAAGGAGACAGGTAAGAAACATGTTTAGGATAGAAAGTCACTGGAACTAAGCACTTGTTTGGATCAAGGGGTGAAGGGAAGAGGAGTCCAGGATGATATGGAAAAAGTGTATGAGGTTCTTGCCTGCACAGTGTTCCTCTTTTTTTTTTTTTTTTTCTTTTTGGAATTAGCATCTCAGACTTCCTCTGGGTAATTCTTTTCCCCACACTTAGTCCATTTTCCAGTCCCCTTTATCCAAGATGTGTGAGGATGACCCAACAGTTCCGTATCCCTGGGCATGGTAACTACTCAAGAGTGAGTCAACTGAGTTGGCCCAGCAAGGCTAGGACTCTTGCTAAAATTATTAGGAAGGAGACCTCTTTTTTTTTTTTAATTGTGGAATTGTGGTTTGGAAAAATTTATTTCTTTTTGAAGTTCTCCTTTTGTGGTGCAAGGCTGATCCCATGGCAAGCACTCAGGAGATACTAGTAAACTAGAAGGGGAATAGTAAGCAAATCAGTACCATGCAGAGGATTGTTTTGGGGTGGGTTGTACATTTGACGTTCATGTGTATCACACTATTGATATATTAGTAGTAGTATGAGGTAATTAAGACATCAATTTTCCATCTCAGAAAAAACACACATTTTGAAAAGCATCCTCTGATTTTCTTTTTAGGGACACAACAATGCATACAATGCTTTTATAAACTAGAGAAAAAGTGTAGTGAGCCTGACTGCTTTTATGGTGGATTTTGATTCTTTGCATCTTGTTTCCTCATTGTTAAACTGAGGGGGTTGAAATGATGATCTCTAAGGTCCCTTCCTGCTCTTAACATACCTTCATTTCATTCACCAAACCAGTTTTTTTCTCCATTCGTATGTGACTCTTATAAAGTTCTTCTCCTACTTCATAAAGGAGATAAGAGAGAGAAAATTCAAACCAGCATTTCAGCTGTCTGTTGACTGCCAACAAGATGACAGTTTTAAGTGTGTCTTGGTTTAGTGATGTGTAACAATAATGATAGTGAGCTGTGTTGTATATCATTTAATCCTTAAGCATGCATACACCACTTAAAGTTATTTTCTATACACGTAAAATGATAAAATAGTGAGCAGAATTTTCTTAAACTTTCTCTATTTTCTTATTGTATATTGTATATTGTGCTATTCCCACAGGAGAACGTGTAGTGATTTTTTTTCTTCTTTCCTTTGAAAATCAAGCTCATGCAAAGTGACAGGTTTAGAACATATTCTAAATCAAAGAATGACCATTCTAGGACTTGATCATATGAGTTACTTCCCTAACTACCATTTATTTGTGCTAAAATTGGCTACATTCCTGATGATAATTCTGCAAGACAGCAGTAGGATATGACTTGCCTTCCCACTGTTTGATATAAATCTCCACTGATATGAATTGAGTTCAGCTGCAGTGAACTTAAATGCTAATATTGAAAACATAAGGCAGCCTGCTGTTTCATTTATACCAGAAAGTTTTAACTTCTACAGTCTTCTGTATCCCCCTGCTCCCACCTCAGGTTAGATCAAATTAGAACCACTCCATTTCTGTCTGCGGGGTGAAATGTGCAAGCATGATTTACATAACTCAACATGAAAACGGAAGAAGGAATTAATCATAAGGATGGGTGCTCTTGTCCTTGAATACTATACCATAACAGTCATGGGAAAAATGGTTGGTGCCATAGTATTTATCAGATAGCCAACTGGTATTTGTTAACCACTGACTCTGCCCAGTGCTGTGTAAAGCATTCTAGGGTCTAGAAAACAGTAATAGTCAAAATGATAGTAATGGAATTTGTTGAGTGCTCACTATGTGTCAGGCATGGAATCCTCAAAACAACCTTATGAAGTAGGTACCTGTTATTATATCAATTTTACTGATAGAGAAACAGAGACTTAGAGAGATTTAAAAAAACATGGCCCATGGACTCCAGAAGCCAGGATTCAAACACAGGTGTCCATACTCTTGCCCTCTTGATGTTCCCTAACTTTAAAGAGTTTACAGTGTAGTTGGGAACACAAGGGGCATAGCTCTTTTGGAAAAGGCTCAGCATTGCAAGATCTGCATAAAACAAATAGCATCAGGATTTCTCCCTGATCATGCAAGATGTCAGCAAAGGTAAGAGTATAATTCTGAAGTGAGAACATGAGCCAGGTTAAAGAAGAAAGCAAGAATGGTAAAGAAGAGTCATTTCAGTTATACAACACTTATTTGGTTCACACCTAGGACATTTCCCTCAAGCTTAATAAGTCCATGCATTTTTCTCATTTTACTTTTGCTGTGACTCAGAATTGATCCCTGGATGCCCAGTATTAAGGCGTGCCTAGAATTTTAGATGTTTGACATGGCTGATGCTCTGAACTTGAAAGAGAGAGTGGAATGAGATGAGATAAGGAAGGAAGGGGCCGCATGGTGGGTGAGGGCGAGGCATTGAAAGTATCCTGAAGAATTTGGTCTGTATCCTAAATGGGGCAGTGGTATGATGTGATCAGAACTGGTTATTGGCAATATTATTCTGGATGTGGAATGGGAAATAAATTGAAGGAGATATAAGAGTAATACTTGTGAACAATGGTAGTGGTTTAAACTTGAGTTGAGATGGAATAAATGAGACATGTTTGGGAAATTTTTAGACCGTGGAGCTATAGGATTTCTGGTTTATGTCCTCATCATTCTTTCACACTGCCTTTGTCATTGCCATAGTTACTTACTTTTCCATTCTCTTCTTAGTTGACAGTATTCTAGATAGTTGGTCTCTTGACTTTTGGACCCCGTTTTTTCTTTTATCTACTTTTCTCCTTTTTAGTTTATTTTTACCTATTTCTCTTCTTTCTAACCTACCTTTGCAGTCTTTTTTTTAGCTATTTTTCTCCCTTTTAACCACCCATAATGGAATTTGTTGGGGTTGATTCTGGGATTGCTTTCTTTCTCTCTCAACAGTATAGTGTCTGTACTGTTTTTCCAGGTGATTTTATTGTTGTTATGCTGTTGACTCACAAGTTTATGTCTCAGGCCTAGACTTTTCCTTGAAGTTATAGGCTCATTACCCCAACTGCTACTGGCCTGGCCCATTTGGAAGGTAACAGACAGTTCAGACTCATCACATCTAAAAGTTACTTGTTGATTCCCTACCTTTTCACCACCTCAGATAATAGCATTACCACCTGGCACCCAGATATTCAATGGAGAAGCTGGAAATATTCCTTGATTTCTCTCTTTATTTTGATGCCTACATCCAGTGAATCAGGAAAACCTAATTCTATCTCCCAGGGTATCTCTGTGCTTCTTTATTTCTTTGTTGCCCAGCTCTAGTCCAATCAGAGTTATCATTTAACTGGTTTTATTTTTCCTCATATTTCTTGCTTTCTTATGTGTGTTTACTTGTTTAGTGACTACTGTTCTCCACATTAAGCTGTAAGTTTCACGAGGCCAGGAAATTCAGTTGTTTTGCTCTCCTTGGCACCCAATACAGATGATAGACTCAATAAATATTTGTGATATGAATGAATGAATGGTCTTATGGCTGATTTATTGTGAGTGGTGAAAGACAGACGAAGGAGAAAAAGGTGCCAAAAAATCATTCCCAGATTTTCAATTTGAGTAAGTGGTTTACTTGGTTATGCCATTTACCAAGACAGGAGCAAGTTGGAGGGAAGATGTTAAGTTCCTTTTTGGACATGCTGAATTTAAGATCCTTGCAAGACACCAAGTAGAGATGTCCAACTGGCCTTTGGATGTATTGGACTAGAGCTTAGAATTCTGATCTAGAGATATTGATTGCAAACTCATTAGCCTAAGGATGATACTTGAAGTCATAGGAGTGTCTAAGCTCCTTTAAGTAAGAAGAGTGAGTCCAGAGAAACATCAACATTATGGAATCAGTAGAACATCAGAAGTAGCCAGAGTTGTAGGAAGAAAACTTAAGATTATGTGCTGTCAAGAAAAAAAGAGAATTTCAAGAAGGAGGGACTGGATAATGGTGCCACATGCTGCTGAGAGGTCAGAAAATTATAGCTGAAAAATGACCACTGGATTTAGCAACATGGGAGACAGTGACGATCTTGGAAAGTAGTTTCAGTGGAGTACGAAGAAAAGGTCCAGATTTAAGGGACATGAGGAGTGAGGGAGATAAAGAAGATGGCACAGAATTTGTTTAGGACAGAAAAGGAAGAAGGAAGAAACATTGTCAACTAGAGGTTGGACGGAAGATTGATGGCTTTTTTTTTTTTTTTAATGTGAAAGAGACTTAAGCATGTTAAATGCTGTCCAGGAAGAAAGAGCAAGTCTGGGGTAGGGGGAGAAGAAAAGGATAGAGGGAGGGAAGGGGAGAGAGAGGATAACACAGAGTAATGCATTGAGAAGAGAGAGGTAATAGCCAGGAGAAGCAGAACGTGGGATGAGATAGAGACCAAAGTACAAGTAGGAGTGGCTTTCCACTGGAGGAGGGTACAACCTATGTTCTTTTTTTTTTTTAATATGTGCCCTCTTTAATACCTATCACCCTGCTAACCCCTCCCCCCACCCCTCTCCCCTCTAGAACCCTCAGTTTGTTTCTCAGAGTCCATAGTCTCTCATGGTTTGTCTCCCCCTCCGATTTCCCCCCCTTCATTTTTCCCTTCCTACTATCTTCTTCTTCTTTTTTTTTTTTTTAACATATAATGTATCATTTGTTTCAGAGGTACAGGTCTGTGATTCAACAGTCTTACACAATTCACAGCGCTCACCATAGCACATACCCTCCCCAATGTCTATCACCCAACCACCCCATCCCTCCCACCCCACACCACTCCAGCAACCCTCAGTTCGTTTCCTGAGATTAAGATTTCCTCATATCAGTGAGATCATATGATACATGTCTTTCTCTGATTGACCTATTTCGCTTAGCATAATACCCTCTAGTTCCATCCACATCGTTGCAAATGGCAAGATTTCGTTTTTTTTTTTTTTTTTTTGATGGCTGCATAATATTCCATTGTATATATATACCACATCTTCTTTATCCATTCATCTGTTGATGGACATCTTGGCTCTTTCCATAGTTTGGCTATCGTGGACATTGCTGCTATAAATATTGGGATGCACGTACCCCTTCGGATTACTACATTTTACAACCTGTGTTCTAACGGAAGGGAGGAGAGGCCATGTACACTGTTTACTTATTAGTAGATTTGGTCAAAATTGCAAGAGCTTCTTCTGATGGCTTCCATTTTCTTTGTAAAAAAAGAAAAGATGCCTGTTCCAGGACCACCCATTTTAGGGATTACCCCTCCTTGGTAAGGACTACTCTAAAATATTCTGTATGGCCAAGTCCTCTTGAAATACTTCCTTCCAGTGATTGTCTAGAAATGAACCCATTTGCTGAACCTCCCTCTCTTAGTGACACTACCACTCTGTGGACAGACCTTCAGAGAATTGTGGCCAGTTAGTATATTTGTGGACGGGCTCTCATCATTCCCATGACTAATAAAAAGTTGTCTGTTTATTATTCTTTTGTTCTCCCTTCTTTTTTTATGGCTACTTTGCATTTCACCTTCCTGTTTGTTGCCAGGCATGATAAGCTGGAATGGAGATACTTGGTATAATGGTTTCAAATTATAATATCAGTACACTTTTGATGCCCCTAGGTAATTAATGCTGAAATTCACAGCCAGCAGTGGTAACAAGAGTCAGAAAACAACTCTTAAGAAAAATGCAATGTGCTTAATAATTGGTTCACTTTTTTTCCCTCTGCCTAGTAATCAACTTTATTTTTACCTGCAATGACAAAGACTGGTTGGGGAAAAATCATATTATGTAACAGTCTCCTCCTTGACCCCATCCAAGTGTGAAAGACATTTCACCTGTTCAGTGGGTGACTGGGAATCCTAGGCAGTATTGTAGTCATGGCTTTTCTATTTCCATTTGGAAATAACAGTGACTACGACATCACTCAATTCTTTGGAGACCTGAGCTGCGGCATTAACAATCATTTCACGTTGGTTTATTGCATGACCATTAAACAACTTCAAAAATCAGATTTTCACTGTTAATAATTAAGTAATTAGAGGGTTACGAGCGTTGACAAGAGTTCTTCATCTTTTGATCCCTACAGGGAAAATAAAGACAACAAAATGAAAGTTAATATACTGAATCTACTCATGGGTTTTCAAGTCCCACAAATGCCCTGCCATTGAAATTTCAGGGAGCAATGACCTGGCACTTCAGACATGAATTACTTCCCCCCTACTCTTCCAAATGTATGTCTTATTGGAGGTAATATCTCTCTTCTTCCAGAGATAAATATGTCTGCCATTGGCTGGGCAACCCTTTGGAAATTCCCCATATTCAGTCAGAGGTTTGCAGAGCACTGAGAATCCATTTTGAATGTTGATAGAGTCTAAGGAACAGTGAACAGGGTAAGAATTGAGTGCTAGGAAAGAAGAAAGACCTTCAAGTGTTATTTTTGCCTTGAAGTACAACAAACTGATCTTGAAGTCAGATTTTGGCTCCATAAATTATTATCTTGCTCTTTGGCAAATTACTTAACTTCTCTGAGCCTCAGTTTCTCACTTGTATAAAAAGGGTAATAATACCCATTTCAGGAATTCCTGGGATTAAATAAAACAGTTCATAAGAAGCTCCTAGAATAGGGTCTAGCAGATATAATTCTCAATATATATGAGTTTCTTTGTCCTTCTTTCCCAAAGTAAAATTTCTTTACAGCTCCAGAACACATAAAAACCTCCTTTTAAGATTTGTTCTGTGAGATCTGCTTCTGTGACTATCTCTTGCATCTGTATCTTCCTCTCCAGTCCTGCTGCCAGGAATGGCAGATTGATATCCCAAGTTCAGATTGATATCCTTAGCACATGATTCCTGTCATATGAACGGAGAGGCCAGCTCTGAAGCCTTCATTGGTTTTCCTAGAAAAATCCCAAACCTAGATTTGCCTAGAAAAATCCCAAACCTTTTATAGCTCAGAGAAGTGGGGCCTTCCATATTGAATCTTCTCTTTCCCTTTCCAGCCTCTTTACTGAGTTCCCTATACACCCTGATTAAGTCATTGCTATTCCTTTCTCTCTGAGCATTGCTCATCCTGGTCTGCTTCTTTGCCTTTTCTGGCTTAGCACCTCCTCTTCACCATGTCTACTTGATAAAATCCTACGCTCAGTGAAGACCAGTGCCTGTGCTCTCTGAACTCCGGGATGTACCATCTCTCCCTCCTGGTCCCACCCTGAAAGGATTTCTCCTTCTGAAAGCTCCCATAGCACTTTTTCTTTATTTGGCTATGTCTAGAATGTTCCTCAGCCGCCCAGCCTTGTCACCTCCTATTCATTCTAAGGTTTGAGCCATAAGTCTTGTCTCCAGCTGCTGGGTCTCCATCAGTCTCCTTAGATATACACTGGACGCTTACCTTGGTCCATGATGCCATAGGTCATTAGTCTTTTTTTTTTTTTAAAGATTTTATTTATTTATTTGAGAGAGAGTGCACTCTAAAATTTATTTATTTGAGAGAGGGGGTAGGGTCAGAGGGAGAAGCAGACTCCCCACTGAGCAGGGAGTCCGATGCGGGACTCGATCCCAGGACTCCAGGATCATGACCTGAGCCGAAGGCAGTCACTTAACCACCTGAGCCACCCAGGTGCCCAGTCATTAGTCTGATCATTTCAGTAGTGTCTGTCACCCACTCGCACGAGTGGAAACTCCTCTAGGGGAGGAGGGGTGCCTGTTTTTCTCTCTGCTGTATCCTCGGTGCCTGGCAGAGAAAGCACTCAGTAAAGGCTTGTTGAATCAATAAATAAAGTCTACTACTTGCCACATACTGTCTTTCTGTATAGCTGTTTATATCCATGCCTGTCACATCTGTGTCACTGAGAACAGGGGCTATGTCATATTAATCCTATTTGGCCCTGTAGCACCTAGCTCAGTGCCTTGTTGATCATTAAGTGCTCACTAAGTATTTGTGTAGTAAAAAACACGTGAGCACAGAAACAGAGAACCCTAGCCTGAAGCCTACTGCAGGCATTTCAAGTGGTGCAGTAGCTGACTGTATGGGCAAG
The DNA here is from genome assembly GCF_002201575.2 of Neomonachus schauinslandi. NCBI lineage: Eukaryota > Metazoa > Chordata > Mammalia > Carnivora > Phocidae > Neomonachus > Neomonachus schauinslandi. The sequence goes on along the minus strand of NC_058407.1, from coordinate 24,091,655 downwards.
GGGGAGACGGAGCCCACTTCAGGTGTAGTACGAGTCTTCTCATTTTAGTAAACAAAACACTTGCAGTGGGTTTTGAAAACCTGGATTTTCAGATCTCATTCATAAATGGTTAAGATGGTTTTTTTCAAGGAAAAAAAAATTCTTAAAGCAGAGATTAAAGCATAAACCCTTTCAATAACAAAAACAAAAGCTTCCCCTTCAGCCCCAGGTTTCCGATGGAAGGGCCTTTTCTCTGGAGATATAATATCCTGTGTTCACCATCTTTCTTTTAAATTGCCCAATCCATCAGGAGGGGGGATTTGTGCCCCACCTGTGGCGAGACATGTTAAAGAGACCAGACATTTGATTGCTGTGTTTAGATTTATGGGGATTGAGATGACCCTGAAGATTAAATGAAGAAAAAACTGTGAAAAAGAAACTGAAACAGGGAGAAAATTGATTTTTAAGTTGAAGACATATTGGTGTGGAGAGGTTTAGATGAGATAGGGCAGAATGATAAGAGCCAGGTAGGTGGGGGATGGGCTCCCTGAGGGGAAGCCACCTTGGTTAATTGCAGGATGGTGTAATCCTGGTTGACCTTCAGGAGGCTCTGAGAAGGATGATATCGTGAGACTTGGGTCTTGAAATCACATTTAGTGAACACCTAATCAGAGCTACAGATGGACTTCAGATTTGATCCTCCTGATGAAACTGATTTAAGACAGGGTAGAAGACAGATAATCAAGAGTGACTATGAGATGAAATTCCTCAGAGTTATTTTTCAAAATGCGAGAGGCAGCAAAAATATATTGCCGGCTAAAACAAAAGAAATTTAATCAGTGAAGATAAAAATGATTTTTTTTTTTCCCAAAGGGGGGAAAAATGTCTTGGGAACTTTCCCCAAACATCTAAGTTTCTTTAAAGGAGATCTACTCCTGCTTACCCAAAATCGATTTATTTCTGCTTCCTTCTAGGTCCCTGGTCTCTCATCTGATCTTCTATGTTCGCACTATAACACCATTCCTTTTTGCCTTTTCTCCAGCATCTTATGGTGACTTCAGAAACCCCTCTACAGGACTGATTATGGAACTTCAGTGGTATTCAGTATGTTTTGAGTCCTTGCTGTTTACTTAACAGTATTGTAGGATTTAAGTTACAGGTCCTGTTCTCAAGAATTTAAGGGACTTTTTAAGGATACAAAGCACATATATGAAGTAATGAATACACATTTAATCCATAGACATTTGTTTAATAGGAGCTCCCGAGAAGGAAGAGGGATCCTTTGAGCTGGCCCATTACGGTAAATTCCCTGAAGGAGATGGGACTTAGCGCATGGGAGAACAGAGAAGTCATGGATAGTGGAGTGTGGGGTAGCATAGACTAAAAAGTCATGGAGCCCAAATTGAACATGGAGGTGTTGAGTGGCCAGTGAGGAGACTGACCTGATAAGACTAGAAATTCCTTATTAAGGAAAAGTGAGGATCGACTGAAGTATAATCTGTGGATTTTGGATAACTGTGGCAAAGAGAATTATATGTTCTGAGGACATGATTATATAACTGTTAAATCATTTATATGTTGCATAAATATATATGCATAAATACATGGAAGGGAACACCAGATCCTATAATTGCATTTCTTTGTTTCTCATCCTTGAAGCCATACTGTTGACACCCACACACCCACACCCACACACACCCACACAGTATGCAAACCACTTTGCTAAGCTCCATGCTGAGCTTAGTTAATATGATCGATTTTTCTGGGTGGGGGAGGGAAGATAGGAAACTTTGTTCTGAGCACATTCTTCTTTCTAGATAAATGGGCTAAAGAGACTAATCTATGACCTTCTGCATGGGGAGTACAAATTACTAGATACAAAAATTCCATTAATGAATGCAGTGAGAACAAAATTATGGTAACTAAATGGTTTTAATACCAGATTGTTCTTTAGAAATGTACATTTAAAAAAAATATGGAGTCAAGATGTCTGGGCAATTAAAAATGTATCAGGAATGAAATAATATCTCCTGATGTATAGGTAAGAGAGATGAGTAAGAAAGGATTTGCATTTAGTAATATTTTAAAAAGAATAATGAAGCTTATTCAAGCACTGAATTTTAAATCATAGCAAACTAGAGTGATAAAGAATAAAAGAATAAAATGCAATGTATTGAGAGGCAGCATGCATTGTTGAATAAGTGAAGCACTGAGTTGAGATTCTATAAAAATTTCAAATTCCTTGTGCAAACTCAATTTCTCTGTTTTAAAGGGATACTACAAAATAATAATAACTACCACCACCATCACCGCCACCTTTCCTAGATCTTGGCTTATTTGCTCTCAAACCACTCTCCTATACTTCTCCTGCTCTATTCTGAGGAGCAGGGGGCCTGACTGTGTTTCCAAAGGTCACCTGTCAGCTGACATTTTGCTGTGTTGAGGTGTGGGAGGGCGCTTGGCAGGAGATTGGAGGGTGGGAGGGAGGGAGAAAGCAGGGTATTTCTCCACCGCTCTCTGCTTCTCCACTATTCTAGTCAGTCCAGACTAGCCTCATTGTTCTGGCTTTAGTTAGGTGACCCTGCCCCTGGGCTCTGGGAACAAACACCTCTCTTCTACTGGGTTTGGAGGAAGAGACTGCTTGTGCTGCTAATCTCTCAGTTGCTTCACTGTTCCCTTTGGTCATTCATCTCTTCCATCATCTGTTTAACAAAATCCCGTCTGTTAAATTCCCTCTGTTTTAAATCCTGTTTTTCTCTTTGGACCCTGACTGCTATGCTGGTGTCATATATAACACGAAGAATGAAATAGTACAGTAGATCGGTCTGAGATATTTGGAGAAAGGCAGTTATACAGGCTCAAATAATAATTTTATATGATACCTCATGAATCTAGAGCAATCATATTGAACACGACAGGCTTTCCCAGAAGCATTACAAGGCTTACTCATGGGGTAAAAATCTCCTGGTGGCTCTGAAATTATTTTCTAAGTATTGCTTTCTAGATTGTCACTAAAATATTGACAAATTCCCAAGTTCTGGGATGTATCCAATGTATATAATGTGAAGGCAACCCAGATAAATGCTTCCCAGTGTTAAATTTATTTTAGCTCCTTTGACAGGGATACATGCTTATTTTTGTGTGGGCAAGTTATTGTAATGTTTTCTCCATTGCTTAATTGATTTGGCCAAAGAGCAGCAGGTCATGGGTTGTATCAGTGAATCAAGTATATTTCAAAAACAGCTCTAGCACTGCTAATATGGATAATATTGTAAGAACTCTGTTAGCCTGGATATCCTGAAAGTCCTGATTCTGTTGGGAAGTCTTTTTGTAAGATACTGCCTATAATGTCTGAACTCTATTCTGCTCCTCTGGTACTTTGACTGTCCATATCATTTTTTCTCAACTGTGGTTTAAAAAATGCTTATGCTGGAATCACCTGGGGGGTGCTTGTTAAAAACACAAATGCTGAATCAGAACCTCTGGAAATAAGGCATGAAAACTTGAATTTTAATAATAAGATTTTTTTTAACCTACTAGAGTTTGCAAAACATTGGGTACCAATAAACGCAGAATTCCCATTCGTCTCTATTTTATCTCCTCAAGGAGATCAGTGGCTTCCAGAGGAAAGTTTTCTTCTGCTAATCTGTCTTCCCTACATTGCCTGGCAGAGTAATAAGCAATTAGTAAATGCGCAGTAAGTATTTGTAGAATTGATTTGAATTCTTTTATCAACCCAAATATGAGGAGTAATTTCTCGAGCATTATCTTAATGATAATGATTATTGTTGTTCTTTAAAACAATGAACAACACTGACATAATTATCTAGCAAAAGCAGGTAAATCTACATTGAAAGAATAGAATGAGCATTAATAGAAAATTTGCAAGCATTGATGAAACATATAAGGATAATGATAATGGACATTATAAAATAGGAATTTAAAAAGAACAAATCATGCCAGAAAAACTTGATTGCTTTTTTTGATAGAGCTACAAGATCAGTAGATAAAACTAATGTGAAATTGTAGATGTAATCTATCTCAATTTTGGTAAAGTGTTTGATAGTGTCACATAAAATTTTCCATCTTGAATTAATTGAAATTGGCTTTGGTGTGAACCTCTTGTCTGCTAGATGCTACAAAAGTCTATAACACAAAATAATGATGCATCTTGTGATGAGCTATTTCAGAAATGAAAACTAAGTTTGCCTTCGGTTGCCATCTTAGTGTTTGATTTGGAGGCTGTATTTAAATACGTTGGTGACATTTTACATTTGTGTTGTGTTGCATTAAAACTTGTTGGAATCACTACGGAAAGAGAAATTATACAAAGATGTGTTAAAATATCATAAATATTCATATTTTGTATCATTGACAACCTTCAGGCTTTTAAATATTCTACCAACTCACACAGTTATGTTCACATATAGCCTTTTCTAGACTGTGAATATACAAGCATATGCCTATTTCAAACATATTAAGGGTTGCCAGATTTATCAAATTAAAATACTAAATATACTTAGAATTTATTCTCAAACACAGATGTATTAAGAGATCTTAAGAAAAAGTTATAAAAAAATGATAATTATACTTACTCGTCTAGGGTTGCTGGGTCAATTCTTTCAAGGCTAACCTGCTTTTATGGACTAATACAAGTGTCTGATCTGAAGTATGATATGGCTGTCCAAATAGGTATGTTTAGGTGTGAATGAGAAATAGCAGATTGAAAAGGATGTTGTAATTTTCGATTTTCTATAGTTCTAAGGGAAGTATCTGAATTTTAAAAATTGTGGAAAGTGATGAGAATATTTAGTGCTAAATGATATGATTCACGTATGTCAGAAAGATGAAAATAATTAAAGAAATGAATATTTACAGTTGATGAAAATGTTAACTAAAGGGGTGTGGTGGGTTGAGGAAGGTATCTAATAATATCCAAAGAATATGAACATTGCAGAATTAGCTACCATGGTACATGAGTATTAATGAATGACATTAAGTAAATGAAAATTTAAGGAGAGTGATACCAAGGTGAATTATTTTAATTATAAAACTCTTCTAAGAAATTATTGGGTATTTAAATATGTTAAGTATATTTACTTTAGTATATATTTATGTATTTTAATATATTTAAAATTAGACTAAAACCCAGCATATACGCAGACTTAACTAGAGATAACTTATTTCTTATTTTCTTTCATTGTATTAATTTTATATTTTTCTAGATAAGAGAACTAATGATAGTTAACTTTAATTTAGTGCTAAGCATCATACTTTCACTAAGCACATTTGTGGGGGTTAGCACTTTTACAGGGATTTTATAAATCCTCCCAACAACCCAAGAGGTAGGTATTCTTATCCTCATTTTATAGCAGAATCTGAGGCTTTGATGACTTAAATGACTTGGCCAAGGTTGCATAGCTTGGAAGCTGGGATTTAAACCCAGGCCTGCCTGATTCCTAAACCTGTGCCTTTATTTATTTATTTATTTTTATTAAGTTTTTTATTTTAATTCCGGTATAGTTAACATACAGTATTATATCAGTTTCAGGTGTACAATATAGTGAGTCAACAATTCTATACATTACTCAGTGCTCATCAAGATAAGTGTACTTTTAATCCCCTTCACCTGTTTCATCCATGCCCCTACCTACCTCCCCTCTGATATGCTTTGCTTTATTTTATTTTTCCAAGTTATTATTTAAACTCCAGCTAGTTAACACACAGTGCAATATTAGTTTCAGGTGTAGAATTTAGTGATTCATCACTTACATACAACACCCAGTGCTCATCACAAGTGCCCCCCACTTAGCTGTCACTCATTTAACCCATCCCCCCACCCACCTCCCCTCCATTAACCATCCGTTTGTTCTCTATAGTTAATATCTGTGTCTTGGTTTGCCTCTCTTCCCCCGCACCATGTTCATTTGTTTTGTTTCTTAAATTCCACATGGGAGTGAAATCATATGGTATTTGTCTTTCTCTGACTGACTTATTTCACTTCATATAATACTCTCTAGCTCCATCCACATCATTGCAAATGGAAGGATTTCGTTCACTTTTATGGCTGAGTAGCATTCCACTTCTTTATCCATTCATCAGTCAAGGGACATTTGGGCTCTTTCTGTAATTTGGCTATTGTTGATAATGCTGCTATAAACATTGGGGTGCATGTATCCCTTCAAATCAGTACTTTTGTATCCTTTGGGCAAATACCTAGTAGTGCAATTGCTAGGTCATAGGGTAGTTCTATTTTTAACTTTTTGAGGAACCTCCATACTGTTTTCTGGAGTGGCTGCACCAGTTTGCATCCCCACCAACAGTGTAAGAGGGTTCCCCTTTCTCCGCATCCTTGCCAACACCTGTTGTTTCCTGTGTTGTTAATTTTGGCCATTCTGACTGGTGTGAGGTGATAAAAATGTTGAGCATCATCCTTTCATGTGTTTGTTAGCCATGTGTATGTCTTCTTTGGAAAAATGTCTGTTCATGTCTTCTGCACATTTTTTAACTGGATTATTTGTTTTTTGGGTTAAACCTGTACTTTTAATCACGAGGCTTTGCAGGCTCCTATGAAGACAATGGGGGCTTTGATTCAATTCACAAAAGAGATTGTTATTGTTTTAAACAGTAAGCTTCACTGTTGCTTTTGAAATCATTCAATTTACTCAAATTTGATTTAAGCACAACTCTTTTTTTAATGTTCTACATATTTTAAAATTTTTATTAAGTTTTTTATTTTAATTTCAGTATAGTTAACATACACTGTTATATTAGTTTCAGGTGTACAGTATAGTGATTTAGGCATAGCTCTTTAAAGGAACAGATCTGTTGGGCAAAGTGAGATGTAGGTCTGCAGTGCTTAGATTTCCCTTGATTGTCAGAGACTTCAGTAAACCCCACCTCATTCATACTCTATATGGATAATTGTGTAAGATTCATGAGCATAAACATGCAATTTTTAAAAAAGATTTATTTGTTTTAGAGAGAGAGAGAGCGTGTGTGAGCATGAGAGTGGGGTGAGGGGCAGAGGGAGAGGCAGAGAGAGAATCTCAAGCAGACTCTCACCTGAGCGTGGAGCCTGCCGCAGGACTCAATCTCACAACCCTGAGATCATGACCTGAGCTGAAATCAGGAGTGGGACACTTAACAGGATGAGCCACGCAGCAGGAACATAAACATGCAATTTAAAAAAAATTTTTTTATGGATTATCTTCCAGGACTAGTGCTCCCAGAAGATGTAAGCGTTCCCTCAGAGGAAAATCTGATATTTGAGCTTAGTGGAAAATATTTAACTCACAGAAGATCTGACTCTATTTCTTCTACTCCTTCTAATACCACTGTATAAATAATGGTATTTTAGGAAAAAAATTGTATTAAAAGGAAGGAGATATAGGTGGGTTTTTTTTTTTTGTATGTTCTTTAGTTCTTTAACCTCTCTGGTCTGAACTACTTCATAAAAATTAGGATAGCATTTATGGTCTCAGGTTTTGAAAACTGAGTGCTTAGCTTCAAATCTGAGCATGAGAACATCTGCTTCTGTCTAAGATGGAGTGAAAGGAACTAGATTTACCTTCCTTCCTGAAATGACTAGAAAGTCAGGCAACGGGGCGCCTGGGTGGCTCAGTTGGGTAAGCATCTGCCTTTGGCTCAGGTCGTGATCCCAGAGTCCTGGGAACTAGCCCCCCATTGGGCTCTCTGCTCAGTGGGGAGTCTACTTCTCCCTCTGCCCTTCACCCTGCTTGTGTTTTCTCACCCCGCTCCTGCTCTCTGGCTCTCTCTCAAATACATAAATAAAATCTTTAAAAAAAAAAGTCAGGCAACATATGTGACATTGGACAGCTTTTAAGACATTGGACATCATGTCATGAAGGACAATGATCCTTGAGATATGGGAAACAAATAAGGTGAGTCCGGTAATTGCACTTGCTCACTGCCTAGAGAGTTTCCAGGCTAAGGTGTAGGCAAGGGGAACCCAGTTAGATTAGGGCAGTTCCCCTGAGTTGAGATGACAGAGCTAAGATTCTTAGGAGGCCAGGGCCAGAATTTATAGGATAGAGTGTTACAGAGAAGAAAGCCATAGAGAGAGAGCTCCAGAAATCTGGAGTGTCCCTCTGGAGTCTTTGGCTGAATGATAACCAGCTCATTAACGAGAGGAAACTACTAAGGATATAGGGAGGGAACCACCTGCAAGGTTTAGAGAGATAATACTAGGAGCTCACACAAGCCTGGGACAAGTTCCTATTCCTCATAATTCATGGGGCATCGGGTAGTGTATTCTGAAAATTTTTGCCTTAGTTGTGGAGAATACTTAGCCCTTCACTAAAACACTGCTCTGGTCCTGCCTAGCAAAGCTTAAAACCAAGACCTGAAAGAATTAAATTCTTCCCAAGTAACTTTACAACATTCCAGAATACAGCTCAAGAAAAGAATATAAAAGTATCCAACATCCAGCAATGTAAAATTCACAATGACTAACTTCCAATAGAAAATTACCAAATCTAAACTTGACCACTTATCAGTGGCACCTTGAGTAAATATTCAGATTCTCTAATCCTCTGTTTCTTTTTCTTCAAAGTAAAGATGATCATAGTACATTTCACAGAACTGTGAAGGGCAAATAACTTCATATATGTCAAGTACTTAGTGCAGTGCATGGCATATATTAAGCGCTCTATAGATAATAATCAGGTATTACTGTTACGGGTTATTTGTAAAGAACTGCATTTCTTTTGCAGACCTTTGGGATATCTGCTAAAGACCCTTCCAACTCTAATATCTACATGTTCATGAAGTACAGAACAGTGCTTAACATTGTTTAAAGATCCCTTCTCTAAGGTACACTTTGGTTTTTAGGAGCATCCCCCGATTTTATGATGATTAAGTATTTGAGAATTTACTTAGGGTAACAAGAATATAAGCACTTTATCTTGACAGACAAAAATCTGAATTTTGTCAGTTATAGGTTTTTATCTGATGGAAATAACAAACAGAAAAAAGAAAATACTGCCATAAAAATGTCGTTATTTGAGAGCCTTTTCTGACAGGAAAAAGGGAGACCAAGATTGACCGGAAGCTTCTTTTGATTGCATCATCTGCCAGAATCTCAGTCAGCTCTGTTATGATGGCCTCTCAGGACCCCTTATGCATCTAGCATCATCTTACGGTCTCATGTCAGTTTTTCTCTGTCACTGATCTCATTTTAATCCCATCAGGATCATGGGACCAAGGGTGCAGGAAGTACATGATGGAACAGTGCTACCTCAGCTCTGATGGTCCCAACTCTGGCTCTGATCATTACTATTTGGAACATCTGTGGCCAGATCTATTAATTGTCTTCCTAATGCAACTATATTTTTAGCAAAACAGAATAGAATCCATTAATTTGGTGCTACAGAACCTAACATAAAAATATAAACTAATTGAAGTGATTTTAATTTAGGATGATTTATTTCTATTTCCTTTCATTTTAGTGTATGACTGTTATTTCTAGCATTAAGCAGATTTCCAATACTTTAATGTTTAAGGGTCCTACCCTATTATTTTCTTTCATGACCTTTCTTTCTTTGTTTACTGGATTCTTCATTTTATTTTATTTGTTTTTTAGATGCTGGCACACTGCACCTCCAAAGGTTGTTAGCATTTGTCAGCTCTCAGAATGACAGTTCTATTCAGTATAGGAGACAAGTCATTTTCTTCCTGAAGAAAGGGGAAGCTAATCTCCTCCCACAGTAACATGTTTTGAGAAACATAATGCAGTGGGAAAATGTACCAATTATTTCACTGCAAATTGTCTCCCTTCCGCTAGATAGACAATCATATCAACATTTTCGGACTTTTTTTTTTTTTTTTTTTTTTTTTTTTGCAGTTTTATAACATAGCTCGCCTCCTGCAAAGTTAAACTTGATGTTAAAGAAAATGAATGAATGTTCCATGAACTATATGAGTGATAATGTATTGCTGTGTGGTTCTGGGCAGCTATCATTTGAGATTTCATTCCTGTTGATAGCTTCCATCCAAGCCCTTTAGAAAGAATATTTGTTTTCTATCATACAGAAGCAGGAGTGGGGAAGACGCTGGATGGGTTACTTATTCTTCATGAATTCGGCAGGGGAAATTAGATAGAGGGTGTTTATTATATATCCACTTCCCTCTGACCTCCTTAATGATTAGAGGGCAGTGGGAAGAGGGGAATAACTTCATTCTTGAGTCCATGTGCAAACTGGTTTGTGCATAGCTTTAAGATTTAGCGTCTGACCTGAGTTCAAGTCCTGACTCCTGCGTATGCTGGCTGGGTGGCCTCTGGCAAGTTGCCCAGCCTCTCCAAGGCTTACTTTGTGCATCTGTAGAATGGAGACGACCATCGTACCTTCTCTGTGTAAGGTGTTTTGGAGGATTAAGGGCCCATGGCACTCAGTGCTATACCCAGTACTCGACAGAAGCTTTAGGATGATGACCGTTGTGATCATTACCATGGTCTTAGGCACATATTTAAGTTAAATGAGTTTACAATGATTATAACCTCTTTTAATGTAAAATTAGCACTGCACAAACTAAATTTTGTACTTTTCTTTCCCCACAGAGGATACGCAGTATACATGGAAGTGGGTATTACAGTTCCTGACTCCTCAGAAGTGTCTGGTTCATGTTACTCCCCTATTATATCTGAAGGTAGGTGAACTTAAATTAATGAAAAGTTTAGCTCTTTAAAAATACATGTAGCACTGTTTTCAAATCGAGATTAATAATTCAACCTGATAGCTGAAAAGTATTCATCTTACCGGGACCTGCTTCAACAGTTAGATAACATCTTAATTTTTAGGCTGAGGAGACTTTTGTGGCTTATCTATTTCAACCATTGAGTTTTATAATTGAAGAAACTGAGATGTAGAGTGTTTAATTTTTTTCAGGATTATGTAATTTATTGCCAACAAAGTAGAATAGGAACTCTGATTTCTTCCAGCCTAGGTGAGCACTTTTTCCGTAGTATTTTCCTGTCACTCATTAGCTCTTTTGTAACTTTAGCATCGTTTTTATGCCAACAATGGGCACATAGGAGGTCTCATAAGCATAAAAGTAAGTTACCTATCCTTGCATACTGTTTACTATATTAATTTGCCTTAGAATTCTTTGTTCGGTGAAGTTCTAGTCAAAGAGTTACAAATTTGGAGTTAGTATTATCCAAATGACTATTACTTTATTATAATAGTGCCTATAATTTCACGGCACTTTGTAGGGTTTTTAACAGGAAACAATTCATTTGCATGCCTGTGCATTTTCCCATCTTGAAAAGATAAAAATTAAGCTTTTTAGAGATAATAACTCAAGGAGAAACCCAACCAGGTTTTAATTTGACAACATAAGTCACGTGCATGCTAGACTCACAGCTTGCATTTTCCCCCTTACTATGCAATTATCTGTAAATACTGTATGTGCTGGGCTAAAATGCTAGGAAGTCTACAATTACATTAATGTAGCTCCTTAATTGCATATAATGGGATTTTCAGGCTACTGCAACCTATCACATTTATCATATTCCTAATAAAATTACTCAGGTTTTTTTTTGTCAGAGATCTTTTTATTTACTCTTCATTTAATTTAGAAGAACTTTAAAAATAATTTAATTCTTGAGAAATTAAATCATATGTAATGAAGGAGGAAAATATGCAATCCAGGTTAAGAGCTGAATCCACTTAAGAGGCAGTTATCCAAAACCCCAAGTCTTGTTGATGAGACATTTTGTGCCCCGGGCAGCAAACACTAACAAGTGAGTCATGCTAGGACTCTGCTTATAAGATTCCTAGCTGTCCTTTGGAGAGGAATATGCATGTTCATAACTCCTTTGATGTCTGATGTCAAAAACGGGTATCCCTTGATATATAGAGTAGACGTATGCCCCTCCAAATTTAGCTTCCTTTAAGGCAGATTTCTTCATGTTAGTCCCGTTTGCCTGGATGGCCATTAAGAAATCCAACTGGCATTTCAAGACTAAAGAATCTCCAGCATATATAGTTTTAAGTTCCTAATAAGAGAAAGACACTGGTTTATAAGAAAAGGTTAATAGTATTCAGAAGTCACTGAAAAATACCCATGCTGACCCTCAAAATACCAACCTCGGTTTAAACCTGTAGTGGAGAAGAAGGAGAGAGGCAAGTGCTAAGGAGCTGGCTGAGCAGGAGGGGACAGCAGGCCCTGGCGAGTTCACCGCGGGGGCTTAGAGCCTGTGTGGGGTGGGCACAAAAGGGCCCAGTTATGTATTGGCCTGCTCCCTCTCTCCTGTTCATCCCATTCTTTCACTTTGTATCTCTAGCCTTATTGCACTTGTTATTTGCTCAAAGCTTTCCGTTCTGGTGTATCCAGCCCTCTGGTTGAATCATCCGTTCCTCATAGTCTGGCAAGAGTCTTGGTGTACAAGTGTGGGGGCAGCCAATCCCCCCTTTTTTTTTCTGCTTGGGGGGAAAACCATGACATAGAAATGGAAAGTACATGCTTGCTTTTTATCTTCCTGGTCTCCTCCCACCTCTGTCTTCCAAGACAGTGGTAACCTCTGGCTCAGTGAAAGCTTCCTCTGGCCTGTAGTCTCTGGCTCCTGAGAGTTTCCTTTTTGCCCTGGAACGCAAAGTTGGTAGAGGAGTAATGCCCTGTTCTAGCAGTACTAAGCTCCCCAGGAAACAGCGGGGCAATGATACTCTGGTCTCGGAGCACTGGGAAAAGGAGAGAGACAGAAGGGGCGAAGAGAAAGAGTGAGTGAGCACATGTATGTTTAGAGGTGGAGGATAGATAGTGGTCTGGAGGCATTTGAAGGTAGAAGGTCTCTAGTCAAGGTCTGATTCATCCAAGTGCACTGGGGACCCTCAGGGACAGTACAGCATGAGGGTAACAAGCCCAGGCACTTGAGCGAAGATTTAAACTTCTAAACAAGTTCTTGGCTGTGTGACTTTTGACAAGTTAATTTATCCCTCCGTCCCCAAAGTGGGGGTAACAACTTTTATAGGGTTGTGGTGAGGCCTTAGTAAGGGGCAGAGGGAAAGTGTTAATAATGTATTAGCAGCCCTAGAGTAGAAGCCCAACCCTTATTTCTGCCTTTCTTATTATGTACCTTGTATTAGTTTTGGGGTCAAAATGTACATCTTTGGGTAAAATTATCAGACTTAGTTTTTTAGAGAATGTAGGTAGCATCTCTTTGCTTCCTGTTACATATATACTGTCACTGTGAAATGCTTCTTGGTAGGCTGCTCTATCTTGAGAAATATTTGCACTGTATGCAATACATATTTAACACGTGCGGGGAGTGAGGATGCTCAAACACTAGAGGCTTTAAACTGTAACATCTCTAATGACAAAAAGGCTTTAAGGCTTTCTTCCCTAGAATTATGTCTGCATATTTTCTATGAACCAGATGCCTTCTTTCATGAATTTTTTGGGGGTAATATCTCAGTCTCCCTAGTCCCTGATTCTAAGTACTAAATACCATATCTGCTGGTACTATATGGAGGTCAGATGGTGAAAGTCCTGACATTTATCTTTATTTTACTGAGAACCATCATTCGGGTCTTATTGGTGAACATAAGAGTGATGAAGTGGATGTTAGGAGAATTTCTGATGTTCAGGTTCTTACGCTTTGCCTTGTGCAGGGATTCATCGTGTTAGTTAGACAAATAAAAGAAGTACCAAAGCTTGGAATAATTTTTTAAAGATTTTATTTATTTATTTATTTATTTATTTATTTATTTATTTATTTATTTGACAGAGAGAGACAGCGAGAAAGGGAACACAAACAGGCAGAGTGGGAGAGGGAGAAGCAGGCTCCCCGCCGAGCAGGGAGCCCGATGCGGGGCTCGATCCCAGGACCCTGTGATCATGACCTGAGCCGAAGGCAGATGCTTAACGACTGAGCCACCCAGGTGCCCCAGAGCTTGGAATAATTTTTTTTCTCAATGTAATGGAATTATAGTTTTGAAAATGTTGAAATAGGGTGCGATGTGTAGAGGAAAGCTCTTTGTGGCTGCCCAGAGAGTGTGAGAATATTTAGGGCCAGTGCGTTATTTGCTAGACTGCCTGCCTGCTTGACCTGATGCACTGGCATCTGAAAGAAATGAATCTCGGGAGAGAATTTATTTGGGTCACCATAGCAACAGAAGGGGGGTGCAAAGATCGGTCTGGAAACCTATGAAGAATGCACACAAGTCGGTATGACAACTGCAATACCTACTTCTCTGAGTTTAAATGTTTCAGGGAAAGTCTAATATTTAACTTTTCCAGTGGCATTCAAACTTTTCTTTGGCCATTGGTGGTTAATGTGGCATGACTCAGACTTTGATGTCTGATGTCTTTTTAAGAAGTTAGATTCCTGCAGGAATTCAGTGACTATTACATTTTGAGTCATAATACTCTTGTGGCAGTCTAGCAGGAATAAACTTTTTGTTTTTTAATTATCTTGTTCTATCTTTTTGGTTTCTGACTAATAAAAAAATGTTCTTTTTACCGGTGTGTACTAACACCGGGTGCCCTTCTTTATCATCCCATTACTGAGCCGAATATTTTAAATGTCATTTAGAAGAACATCATATTGAGCTGCTTCACAAAGAAATGCCTTTCATGTTGGGATTCAATGTGGGAATTTAATTCAGCCTTGCACTGAGATGCTGGAAAGATTAACAGATTATGGGATGAGAATGGAAATGTAAATGACAGATCAAAGACAGTTGAATAGCTGCCGTCTTGATTTCCCCAGTAAGAGACAGATGAGTAAAATAAAGCACATGAATTTGAAAAAGAGCAGGTATACCTTTGTTTGAGATCTCTATGCTAGAACCCGGGTGTTAGGATATGTAGATACATGGAAATCTGAAGAGGGTATGGCTTCCAAGACAATGACTTCTTCCAGCCCACCATATGTTTTTCTCTTCACCTTGTCCCAAACTCAGTGTTTTTCCTGCTGCATTTCCTGCTTCAGTTTCTTGAGTTCCTGCATGGAATCTACTTTTAGTTCCTTCTAGGCACTGAGTAGGTTGACCAGTGGTTCTAGTTTGCCTGGGACTGTCCCATTTTTGGCCTTGAAAGTCCCAGGAAACTCCACAGTCCCAGTCACACCAGGCAGGTTCCCTATCCCAGCACCATGTGTTCTTTGCATATTTCTGACTGCTTCCCACTTTCTATTTCTCTCACTGCTCTGTTCTCTGCCACTTGATGATTTGCAAATGATCCAGACATGCACTATACAATATGTTAGCTACCAGCTACATGTGATTATTTAAATTTAAAATAAAGTAAAATAAAAAATTTAGTTCTCAGTCTCTCTCGCCAAGTGCTCAACATGTGGGATGGTGCAGATATAGAGCATATCTAGGATCTGAGACCATCCTATCAGACTGCGCTGATCTATGTAACTGAGAATGGGGGTAGAGGCAAGCATGCAAGTGTTTCCCGAAATATATGGCTTTGGTAGAATGTTAGCTGGAAACGTGAAATGTTGGAAGAACCATATAATCGTTAGCTTCCAC
Source organism: Neomonachus schauinslandi (assembly GCF_002201575.2). Taxonomy (NCBI): domain Eukaryota; kingdom Metazoa; phylum Chordata; class Mammalia; order Carnivora; family Phocidae; genus Neomonachus; species Neomonachus schauinslandi. Next base: position 24,076,176 of record NC_058407.1, on the reverse strand, counting down.
TTTCTTTGAATTTCTCCGTATACCAACTATGGAACATGTAATAAGGCTATCTGTCATCCTTATTGGGTCATTCGTCAAACAGGTGCTGAGATACCATGATGAATGATAGCATCTGCCTTCTAGCAACTTGTGGTCGAAAATGAGAAGAAAAGTTGTGATAGTTATCATATAATAAGACTCTTCATGAGACCCATTAAGAGGGGTTGATGTACAGTTGTGGTCGGTAGTCAGAGGGGGCTTTGCAGAGAAGTTGATACAGAGCAAGGAACTAAAGAAGCAGGAGGCAGTGCATGTGTGGTGAGGGGCGCGGACATGGAGCTGGACTGCTTGGGTTTGGATCTTGCCTCTTTCCTCCCGCCACCAATTTACTTGCTGTGTGTCTTTGGGCAAGTTTCCTAACTGATCTGTGTCAGGGTTTCATTATCTATAAAATGCGGAGAATAATAGTATCCGTCTCACAGGGTTGTAATGATTGAATGAGTTAATACTCACAAAGCTCATGGAATAAGACCTGGCATGATAAGAGCTATATAACTGTTAAATGTAATAAGCAAGAAGGAAGTGTAATTGAGACACAGAATGTGAAAAGCGAGTTTACAATAGCATGGGAGGATTAGAGAACCACAGGCTTTCTAGAACTGTAGGAGTTAAATGGTGGTGGTGGGGTGGTGGCCATGCTAGCGGTGTGTGTGTGTGTGTGTGTGTGTGTGTGTGTGTGTGTGTGTGTGAGAATGGGAAGTAGGGAAGGAGGAGAAAGGTGGGGGGATGGAGGAGAGAGTAGGTGGACATATAAGTGGGGCATGCCGAAGAGTGGAGACATGATTCTGTAAGTGATGGGAAGTTGTTGACTTTTTTAAGCAGGGAGGGAGGAAATTAGATAGGCAGCTTACAAGGATCCCAGTCCAGTAGGCTAGGAGGATGCATTTGAGAAGATTGACAGCATCTGAAATATGAGGAGTACTGAAAGGAAGTGACAAATTTGAGAGATATTCAGGAGGTTAAAAAAAAAAAAATTTGGTGGTTAACTGGCTATGGGGAATGGGTAAAAGGGAGAAGTCTTGTGTAACAATATAGCACCAGTTAGCCTAGTATACTTGAAAATAAGAAACCGAGTTAAATTTGGGGGCTAATTTCAAAGACAGTTTTCCCTGCCTCTAGAAGATGTTGTTACAAAAATATGCGATTATTCTTACTTATGGCTCTATTGTAAACTCATAAATGGAGTTTTAATTTTTTTTTAAGAAAATTTCCCTCTGATATGGAGAAAGAAAGAATTTGAGGGTGGAAAGCAGTAGAAAGTTTAACATCATTCTGTTATTCTAAGTTATTGCTTGTCTTTGGAAAAGTAATAAAAGCTTATTTCCTTTATAACTTCATCTGTGTACTCAGGGCTGTCACATTAACCCCACATTAGTATTAGATTTTAACAAAGGACAACGTGGTAGGAAGAAAGATGTTTGCTAAATCTAGAGAGTGGGCCATATAATTTCATTTTTGGAGGGTTTCTAATATTTTTATTTTTTCATTGTCTTGAAAATGATATTGAACTTTGTCAAATAACTGCAACAGAAAACAAAGGCTGTGTTTGAATAGTACTTGGGAGGTGTTGCTAAACAACATAAGCTGGGGCTTCTGTTTCTTTACTGGTTTATTTCTTGGTAGCATTTTGGAGCCAAAGGGGAGTTGGATCCCTTGCTTGGAACAGAGTTCCTTACGTTCATTTCTGGGCTGAGATGTGTTGTGAGGATGATCTTTGCCAGTGTGTTCCTTTCTTTTCTTACTCAGTGAGTTTGGTGATTCCGTTATAAGACCTCATATAATCTTTGGACCTCCAATGGCTAATGAGCTTTGGTCCTCAAGCCAAAGCTGGTTCCTGATGCTCAGAAAATTTGACACTGTCCTTGACATGTTCTTTCTGAACCCCTCTTTCCTTACAACTCTTTCTGGGTCCCAGGCTTCCTATCCCAGGTGATTCAATCCCAGATGTTTCCATGGGTGGAGGACCTTTTCATCTAACCCCCCACCCCTGGGTATAGATATACTACTGCTCAGACCATTAGTATTTTTTGTTTCCCGTCTTCATTTTGCTTCTTGGCCTTAAGAAGATTAGAAACAAAGGGAGAAGCATAGGGCTGCATATTTGTATTTCCCACAAGGCTTGTTGGAATATAGGGGAGAAGCTGGAAATGTCAGGTGAAATGGAATTAAGCAATGGTCTGTGGGCTTCAGTTATCAGTAGCATACCTGCCTCATGGCAGTAATAAGCAATTGATAGTTGTGAGATAGTTTTGGCATTTTTCCAGAAATATTTTCCTCGACTTTCTGATTTCAGGTGAGGCCAGTACTTCTATAATTTCCCTCCCATGGTACGTTGCTTGAGCCTTCATTAATATCAAACTATAATAATTTTAGTGGCTGACATTTTAGGTTACATCTCATGTTTCAGGTACTGTGCTAAGTACTTTACCTTTATTCTCTGTTTTAGTCTTTACTATCACCTCCTCAAGTATGTACAGTTATTATCTACACAAGTGAGGAAGCTGAAGGTCAGAGAGGTGATAGATTTATAAAATGTCACCCAGTAGACAGTGAAGGAGCTGGGATTCTGATCTAGGTGGTCTGGCTTTAGAATCCATGCTCTTAGCCAGTATCCTCTAAGTATTACTTCCCCCGCCAGCCACCAGCCTTCCCCACACACACCTTGCTTTATTAGAAAGTGCTACGTGGAGTAACGAAGTCGACAGATGCCACTCTGCAGGATCTTGCAGAAACCAGACTTCCTGTGCCTTTCCTGTTAGACACAGTGAGCATCTAAGTCTTGCTTCTCTGTGGTTCCCAAAGTGCTCCTTAGAGACGGAGAGAATTGCTAAAACTCAGCATCTGTGTGTTGAGTTTCCACAAGAGTAACATTTTGATAGCAGTAGCCCGAACTCCTTGAGGAGTAAATCACAATATTTATCATCCCCATTTTTATAGGTGGAAAAAGGGACCCAAAAAATCGAAATCACTTTCCAGGTTTGAGTTGCAGGTCTTCAGGGTGACAAAAGCATGGCCAGAAGATAAAGATATCTCAACTTTCTTCCAGAGTCCTCTAAGTTTGGGGCTTACAGGATTCTTTTTGCTTCTCCAGCTTATATAATACCACACCGAGTGTCTGATGAGAGCTCACACAGTTGCAGCAACAGGTTGTCCTGTGGGCCCAAGTTGGTTGATTCATTTAATAACTGTCTTGTTGTGCTCTTTCCACGCAGGAAGGGCTCCCGCTTTTTCTTCTGTGCTTAATCACATTGCTGTTTGTTGCTGAGAGTGGCCACAGAGGATTTTTATTCTGGTCATTGTCTCATTACCCTTGCAGAAAGTAGCCACAGGCACCATGTAGGTGGCATTCACAGTGGTTTTCAGTAGACTTGGCATTCCTTTCTGTTCTTCCAAAACGCAGCTAAGCAGAACCTCCTGGATGCTGCTCAGCCACGGGTCGAGTCCTGTTACAAGAATGCTGCTGCGGTCGCCCCAGCATCTCCGTGTGATGCAAAGCGTTTTTGGCTACAGCACCCATCTTTCAGAAAGCGACATGAGACCCATTTATGCCTTCCGGCTACCATTTCCTCTCCTTCCTTTCATCTTAATCCCTTCTGGAGCACGGCTCCATCTCAATATGGTGAAATTCCCAGAGACCCCTTTCAGGATAGCGCTTACTCCTCCAAATTACACAGCGCTACGCAAAGCCCACCTCTCTCTACGAAGATTGCTGAAGGCCCCCAAGACGGTCAGATTCCAAGGCGGCTGCTTACCCACTGCGCTGCTTCCGGTACCATGAGCTGCTCCTTTATCCTTCACTAGTCTGCAGGCCCTCCGAGGACCCCGCGCAGCACCTGGGATGTAATAGGATCACATGGAGAAGGCGCCCATAATGACAGGGCCGCTGAGGAGTGGCCTCAAATGGGCTGCCTGATATTTCTCTGACAACTCCTCTGTACCTTCTCTTTCTCCCTTCAATACATCTAGAGCTTGAGCCTGAGCATCTAAGCTCTCTACCTCTGTGGGTATTCTCTCTCTGGATTTATCATCGACATCCTCTGGCGACACTTTCAGGCTCTACGTTCAGTGCAGAGTCTGCTTCAGATTCTTTCTCCTTCTCCCTGCCCCTCTGCCTCTCCCTGCTCACGCTCGTGCCCACCCCCTCACATAAATCTTAAAAAAAAAAAGTTTTCTTCCCTTCAGGCAGCAACCTTGGTTCCCTTTTCTGGCTACATAGTTCCCTCTTCTGTTGACAGATATATAAAACTGACTCACCAATTCCAAATGCCTTTCCCTTATAACCTCCTAGATCAGTGGTCATCACACTGTTTTGTAAAGGGCCAGATAGTACGTATTTTAGGATTTGTGGACTATACGGTCTCTATGGCAACTACTCAACGTTATGATGTGAAGGCAGCCATGGGCAATGTGTGAACCAATGAGTGTGGTTGTGTTCTAATAAAACTTTATTTTTAAGCCAGTAGGCAGGATTTTGTTTGTGCACCATAGTTTGTTAACCTCTGCCTAAACTGTATGTTTTTTAGCCTGAAATCTTTGAACCAGTAAATGGGATTCCCAGTATAATTTCTGTGATCAGGTCCAGTCCAAATTGCTGTGTTTTGTTCACAGCACTGTTACCTCTGAACTCTTCTGGAATGTGTGCCCAGATACTTTTAAACTTCTCTCTCATGCTAATTGAAGCTTTCCAATGGGTTCTATTTTCTGCTGCTTTTTCAGATCTCTGTTGATTTAATCCTTTCTAGAGTTCTTGCCTTAAGGAAGTTCTTCTGTTTAACTTCTTTGGTTCTCTACACCCTTTTCAGTCATAGCTATGTTGCCTTAAAGTCATTGGTTTGGTTTTAGAAAGCCTGGATCCAGATTTGTTTGTTCTTTTCTTTCTTGCCAATTCTATAAAAAAGATAGTTTCTAATACTGGGAAAAGCATAGACATGGTAGGTAAAGCATGGAGTCTAAAAGATTCATTGGTTCAGCCTCAGTCCTTTAGTTATAGACAACAGAAGTCACTCTAGGTTGTTTAACTGAAATAGCTTTATTACAGGGTATTGGGAAATTTGCACTTTCCAGGCCTGGCAAATGAGTTTGCTTGCTATGCAGCCAGAAATAATGCAGCCAGCAGAAACATTAAAAGATTACAAGGTGCTTCTTTAGAGAAGACCCCACTACCGACTCTGCTTGCTGCTTATCATTCTTACGAATTGAACACATAACCTCCTCAACCACTGCCCTCAAAGAACCAAAGGCTTTGCCCTGTGCTTGCCAGAGAATCCTATCTCTCTGCTTGATGCTCACATCTACCTTCCTTGTCTTGCATGGGTATATCTACTTGTCAAACCTAGGTTGTATATAAAGCCAGAACCACAAGAGAGGCTGAAAACTAACTCTCTAGCTTCCATAGTACAGAAAGATACAATGGAAGAGAATAGAATGGGTTAATGGTAAACAGCTATTTACTGGCCACAACCTTGGGTGAATTACTGTTTGAATTTTCCTATAGATAAAAATGGGGATAAAAGTACATTTCTGATAGTGTTGGTCTGATTATTTTCAAAACATCTAAGACATAATAAGTGCTCAATTAATGGCTATTATTATAAATAGACAATAAATGAATATTTTAACTATATAAGAACACCATGAGCATGCTAAGGAAATTTTTCCTTATGTTTAAAAGCATACAAAAATAATAAGAATGGAGTATGCTTCTCACCTTAATAATTTTAGTGTTCTGATTTGCTGACATTCTGTCCTTTGGTCAGTTCACATTAATATCAAAATACTCTTAACTCATGTATTCACTAAATTCAGTGCCTTCAGTTGAATGCCAGCCTCTAAAATGCACCCACATCTTTTTATTCATAAAACATGGTTATCAAATGTACACATGATCACTGTAGAAAAACGGAAATATAGGAAGTGTAAAGAAGAAGGTAATGATCACAGGTAATCAATGCTCATTTATAATAAAGTAAAAAGGCATTCATGGCAGCAAATTGAGATGTTCATGGCTTGATGCTAGTGGAATTGAGGGTCAGGTTCAGCAAAAATTTGAGTACAGGCCACTGTGGGTAGTGTTTGAACCTCTGTTATTGGTTTGTTTCTCATTAACAGTTGGGGAGGCAGCTGTAATTATCACCCTCATCTTATGGTGACCACTGTATGGTGTCTCAGTTTGCATCTTGACAGGCCAGGATTCCAACGTGGGTATTCACACTCCAAGTCCACCTCTCTTCCCATTGTCCTGTATTTCCTCTGTTTTTGAGTTGTGTTGCCCTGTGGCCAATCAGTAATGCACAGGGACCGATTCCTGCTGTTTCTGCTGTCACAGTGAGCCATTCTTAGCCCCTCTGCAATATAGAGTGAATTAGTATCACTGTCTTGGTTTGGGATGACGATGTCTCGCCTAAGATTGTGCCAATTGGTTGCTTAAAAATAACTTTGAGTGATGACAAAATGAATTGACAGCACAGCACAGCACAAGAGCTTGTTTATTGTATTATAATCACGAAGGTGTGAATTTTGTTTTTTGACTATATGTGCTTAGCATGCCCTAGGATCTCAATTAAATATCTTTTGAATTCAACTCACGTTTGTAACAAAAGTATTTGACCTATGGGAAAACATGTGTCTAAATTGTTTACTAGTGATTGGCCTATTTTCAGGAATTATTTCCTGATACATTTATCAAATGGAAATAAAAGGTGACAACAAAGGAGTACCACCTAATTTAAAGGTATTTGACTGTTTTTTAAATGTTTTAAAATACATTTTCACATGATACTTGAGTTTATAGTGGGATGAAGTAAAAATAAAAAGGACATCCTGGATATGTGCAAGATGCATCAGTATTCCCCTTTTACATGTTCCTTGTGACCTGAGCCCCATTCTTTTCCTTTCTGTATTCAATGACAGTACATTCCATAAAGTGTCTAAGCCCTGTTGTTGTTAAACCTACGCAAGTAGTTCACCATACAAACATCTATTCTCCACTGACTCAGTCTCACCAGAGTTAAAAACAAAAATAGAAAGAAGTCACCGTGTGTAGCTGGTAGATAGAGGATGGACCCAGTTGATTTCTAGGGACATTGGGTCCCCCTCCAGGGCTTTGGGAAGCAGAGCCGATCCTCTAGACCCCAGCATGACTCCGTGAGCCCTGGCAGAGCTCAGGAGAGCTTGTGTGTGCCTCAAGTCTGTGTGCCCTGAGGATGAGTCACGGTCGAGAGAGCGGTGCGGCAGCCAGGACAGCCGTTGGGAGGCACCACTGTCGAGGCACCTTCTCTCCATTTCTAGTGTGACTGATTTCCTGTGCAGGGTGCACACAGCTGGGATTTCTTCTAGAATGGCCCCCACTATATTGTCTTGGTCTCTCTATCAAAACCATTCTTGTGAAAAGGCAACTCCTCCTTTAGGAAACTGAATGTCAAATATTTCAACATATCTTTCTCTCTTGTTGTAGACACATGTGTTGTCTTCTGTGGAATTTAATTGCTTTGCTCCTTAGCTAGATTTTTCCTCATTACATTTCATACAACTTTAAAAGAAAATGGTCACTCATAAGACAGAAGGAGTGGAGGAGGCAAAAAGGCATCCGTTTTCTCCCCTCTAACGATCACTGTCTAGTCAACAGGTATCACCAAATACGGCCTCAGTTTCCACACAATTCTAGGGTTCCTTAGGTGGAAATTTTTCCCAGCTTGGAATAGATTATCACGATCTATTTTAAATACAAGCCAACAGGGATCTTTTCTTCCCTGACACTGTGCTTTACTTGTGTTGTTAATAAAATTAGAAAGTGTTTACAGTTGTAAAGTTCTTTAGATTACTTGGTGGTAAAAAAATAGCAGTTAAAGATGAAAACCCTCTTAGTTCTTTAATTTTTTGGGGAAAAAAACCAAACTCCAAGTGGGAACTTAGTTCTCTAGGGTTAAATTCTGTCTTTAAAAACATGCCACTTATAAAATATTCCTTACACCCTGATTTTCTTAGAGTAGGCGGGCGGGCGTATTTGTTTTAATTCTAGAGCTGTGATACCCAGCCTTGGTTGCACAGTAGAGTCACTCAGGGCACTTTAACAGGTATTGGTCACACCCTCTTGGAGTCTCATTTAATTGGCTTGGGGTATGACCTTGGTGCTGGACTTGAAAAGCTCCCCGGTGATTCTGTTGTGCTGCTGAGGTTGAAAACCACTGTTCTAGAGCAGGGATTTCATAGCACATCAGTTGGATTCCCAGTTTATAGCTACTGGAATGGACTCTTGCTAACTTAGGTACAGAAGGAATTTGTTAAAAAATGGAGGGATGCTCACTGACTCAAAGAAAGAAATTACGTTACCAGGTCTCAGGACAGAAACCAAGACAACTATGGCAATCAAAGCAACATGAACTAACGGACGACCTCTTTAGGCACTGCTGGGATGAAGTAGCTCCAGCCATTTTTCTGTCCTTAAAGTTCTGCTTAAGGTTCAAATTCCAGGAAGAGAAAGAGGATCTGCTAAGTTCTTAGCCCTACCCTTAGCCAGGATAGGATGGGGTGGGGTAGTTCCCCAAAGGAAAATTGATTTGCTCTTCTTGGAAGGTAGCACTGCAGTTTCTTGGCAGACAACACCAGCAGATGTCTCCACACCCTGAAACCATTTTGCTCTGGATAGGGAGGATGTAAGGAACATTTCTCTCAGAAGGCAGCTGGCTTAGGATCAGACTCCTTTGGTGTCTGCTGATTTGTTCATGGTAGTTATTCATTCATTTGGAAAATGTTTATTGAATATCTACATTATGAAAGTCTTTCTGTGAATGTCAAGTTGGGGAACCAGTTGATGCTTTTAGGGTACTTAAAATCTCATAAGAGTAAGAGACATGCAAACGTAAGCATGATATCCCAGGCGTATCTCCAGGCATTGGTCCACAGAGTAAGACCAGCATCAGTCAGACAACTAGTATTTGAGTGCCTACAAATTGTGAGACCCTCATAGTTCCTGGCCAGTGAAAATAAGATGGGGGAACCATCAAATGTCCCTAGACAAACTTGATTCTTGCACTGGTTACCCATGGCTGGAATTTCTCATCTTCTGACTGAATCTTTTCCTGTTGTTTCTCTTGAACCACCTTACTGATGATACCTTCCTTCTAGCATACTTGGACTAAGAACTGCCTTCATTCTCCTTGCTTTAGTTGGATTTTCTGGACATAACCTTATGTCTGACTAACTTAGAACGCTTACTAACATTACTACTTTTTTTCTGAACCACTGTTCTGACATGGGCCCATCTTCTTGCTTTGCTTTGTCAAATAAGGTCCAAAAAGACAGGTTCTCTCCTTGACCTTGGGCATAGTCATTTCTTATTAGGCTTGTAGAATATGCTATATGGTGGGTAGAAAATATATTCTTAAAACTACTATCTGGCCTTTTAGGCTTATGTTCTAAACTAAGATATGATCAGGTGACTATTATGTTAGTCCTATAGTGTATTTGGGTATAGTTTCTCTAATTTCATATTGGAAGTATGGTGGAAACCTGCCAAAGCTATCAACCCAGCAATAGTGACAACTAAAGGAAATCAGAATATTTCTGATTTTTCATTAAAATATAAAACTAAAGGATCCAAGTAATAGTAATAAAAACAATGGCTAACATTTATTAAATGTGTACTATACCTAGTCCATGGAAGGTAGTAAGTGCCTCATAAAGATTGGCTGTAGTTTTGTGGAGTTTTGTTGTTACTGTTATGTGGTCTGGCAGGCATTGTATATATGCAAATATAAGGATAAGTACTCTACATTTACAAACTTATTTAGTCTTTACAACAATCCTATGAAGTCAAGGTACTTCATTATCCACATTTTACATATGAGGACTTTGAGCTATATAGAGATTCAAGAACTTGTCCAAGTCCCACAGTTAAACTACATGGGATGGTCGGGGACTAAACTCAGGCAGCGTGGCTCCATTTGTTTAACCCCGAAATAGTTGTTGGTTATTTTTATTGATGTAGTGCCTACATATGGTTGCTTCATAAATATTTGTAGAAAAAAATGAATGAATGAAAATGAAATGATGGGTTCCATAGCTGGTGTTTTTCAGTGTGTTCCCTACCACCATGCTTTGGAACACAAGAATTTAAATTTATTTTTAATTTTAACTAAGACATAATCATGATGACAATTTATATTTAGAAGACTACTCTATGCTCTACAAAGCTTATTGCACTTTTTGTTTTTTTTATGTTTTATTTATTATTTTTTCAGCTTTATTGAGATATAATTTCCATAAAACACTAAATTTAAGGTACATAACATGTTGACTTGAAACACTTATGTGGTGCAAAATGATGACCACCATGGTTTTAGTTAATACTTCCATCCTTTACATAATTGCCATTTCTTTTTTGTGGTGAGAACATTTAGGATTTACTCTCTTAATGACTTTTAAGTATATATACTACAGTATTACTAGCTATAGCTCCATACTGTATATTAAATCCCTAAAATTTGTTAATCTCATAACTGCATATCTGTCCCCTTTGACCAGCATCTCCCCATTTCTTCCATTCCCCAGCCTCTGGTCACTGTCACTCTACTTTGTTTCTCCGAGTTCAGCTTTTTTCCAAGTATTTAATTAGTGTGATTTCTTATGATTTTACTAGTTTGAATCACTGAGATTTGCTTATCTTCAGAAGAATAATGATCCATTTGGCCATTGTAGATAGTGCTTCAGGAAAACGCATCAATAACCAAGAGAGGAGATGGGGCTGCTTCATTCTTACTGTCTTTCTGATTCTCTTTCCTTTGCTTGCTTTTTCCCCAGGCTGGAGATGACTCCTCCTGAAAAGTTAATTCCTCAGTTGTCCTTGCACTGTCAGATGCCTTTCTTTTCTGAACGCTTTCCTTAATCCACTGTGGTTCTTTAAGTGGCTGTCTCGATAGCACCAAATGTTGGCTGGCAAGCGAATGACCTTACCTGACTATCCACATATATCCTCAGAGGAGACTGTGAACTTTGTTTTGGCCTTAATTTTAGGAAACTGAATCCCAAGGCACATATAACAAACATAAAGACCTGTCCTATTTCCTGTTCCTGCACTTTGCTAGAGACTAATAGAAATTATTGCTCTTTTTTTATTTGTGTTTATTTACTATTTTTGGAAGAGTGACTTACTTTTAAGTGACAGAAAAAGAATGCCAATAAACCAATACCTGGATGAATCACGGATTGAAAGTAACCCTGCTGGGGATGTTACAAAGATGCCCTGTTGTCTTTCAAACCAGGAGGTCCTGGAAGCAACTATTTATCATATTTCTTTGCCCTCAGTTTCAGTTGCACTGCAACAAAACAAAGGTCAGTGATGAACACTGGGTTCTAGTCTAGGACAGCAAGAACCAGGTGCACTCCTGAGTGTGCTTTCACAAAGATCCTCGGTCTTAGAGTCCATGTTCGCCTGGCTCCTGTGCTGGAGCAAGCTTTCAGGCAGAGCACCCAGCCGAGGAGGGCAGGATGGGGGCCAGGGGTGGTGTTAGGTGTACCAATCCCGGGCCTATCACTGCATAAAATGAAAGAAAGAGAAAGTCTCCAGACATGTGGCTTCTCAAAGAATCTGAGGCGAGGAGAGAAACACTCGGCTCTGGCCAGGGTGAGTTAGAAGAAATGACCTCTGATCTAGGTCTTCAAAAAGTAGTAGGAGTTAGCTGAGCAGAGAAGTAGGGGAGAGCATTCCAGGGAGGGTTGCTTGTGTAGAGATTTAAAAAGAGAAGATGGAGCTGAGTGATTGATGTAACCATGTGTGGGGTGAGGTGGGAGGAAGAAGCAAGGACCACATTGCAGAGGCCTTATTGCCCCCAAATGAAGGTTTCTCATTTATCCAGAGGGCTCTAGGAGGGAAGTAGGAAAGTGACAGTATTGGATTTTCATTTTTGAATCATCATTCTGATGTGAAGGATGGGTTATTTATCCCAGGTAGCTGGGAACTAGAGGCAGGAAGGCCAGCTTCAAAGAGTGGTAGCAGAATGAAGAGGAGGGGATTGGATTTATGAGATATTTTAGGACGTAAAAATCAATAGAACTTGGTGAGTTACCTTGAGTGCAAGGGGGTAAGGATTTCCCCCAGGATGGGAAGCTGGGTGAATGGTGGCATTGGTTTCTAGGAAAAAGGCTGCAGGAGGGGAGGTACGTTTAGAGGAAAGAATACACGTGTGTCTGTCCTTAGAAGCTGACAAGATGTATATTACTGGTTATTTTTTTCAGCCCCAGCTTTCCTCATGTACATATATAAGGTATTTCAATTCTCAGCCTAAGCTGAGGCAGTCCAGCAGTCCCTGTTAAGATTGTCACTACTGATTTTTTCGTGAATCATTCCAAGACCATAGGAGCTTGAAAGCAGAGACATTTCCCATCCTAAAATGACTTGAGATTCATTTTCCTTCAGGCTTGAGCCTTAGAAACTGGGGAATCAAAACAGTGTTTCTGTGAACTGGCCTCTTGGAGAGTAAGCTGGTGGTACAGCCACCAAGCTACACTCAGCGGCAGTCAAACCACTGGATCTCAAGGGAGGGTTCCCTCCTACTTTGCCCCATTCAGGGTCTTTGTCCTTTCAACCCCATCACACAGAAACCCCTCACAACTTGGGAGAGGCTCACACATTTCTGCTTCTCTCTCCTTTGCCTTCACCATTTCCTGCAATAAAGGATCCACACATCTTGTGCTCTTGGCCGCCCTTGGGCCCCTTATAGATCCAAGGTTTTATCATTTCCAAAATTCACCCTTCGGTTTGCAGAGCCTTTCACCAGGTTAATGAGGTGTCAGAGACAATAACCAAAATTGTATGGTTCTTGTACAGTCCTTTCCAGCCTAGTATTCCTGAAGGGGGCCCAGAGGGTGTTTCACATGTGCTCATAGGGGTCCTCTTGGTCTTCTGTTGGACAGCCAGCCACCACTGCTGCTCTTGTGGGTGTCTTGTGTTTTTGCTGGGAATACTGATGTCTGTACAGAGGGTACTCTTAATTCCTGATTCAATACTGTGAGGCTAAGTGTAGGTCAACTTTGCTAGGCTATGGTGCCCAGTTGTTTGGTGAAAAACTATTCTAAATGTTGCTGTGGAAGTATTGTGTAGATGTGATTAACATTTGACTTTCAGTAAGGCAGATTACCCTCCATTATGTGGGAGAGCTTCCTCCAATCAGTTGAAGGCCTGAAGAGCAAAAACAGGTTTCTCAGAGATGAAGACATTCTGCCTCAAGACTGTAACATTGAAATCCTGAGTTTTCTGAATTTCTACCTGCTGTCCTACCCTATGGATTTCAAACTTGTAAGTCGGCCATAATCATATGAGCCAATTCCTAAAAATATCTATCCATTTTTCTATCTCTTCCATTGGTTCTGTTTCTCTGGAGAACACTGACTGATACAGATGTCTATACTGAGGGTACTCTGAGCATTCTGTCTTTGAGGTTCCAAAGAATTATGGGCCGTATCTGCAGGGAGAAGATCTCTTCCTCATCTGTGTGCAGATTGTCCCTGGGACCTAAAGTGACTTTACCTGTGCCTTCCTGTCTCTCAGTCTTCCTGAAACCTTCATGAACACTCCTTCCCTAGTATCTACCTGTGGCTCATCACTCCATACCACTCAGTTACATGTCCTAGAAAATAGAGGGTGAATATTCAGGCCTGTATGGAGGGCTGAGGCCACATCTGCCATGTTTGCCCATGTGTCCCCAGTCCCTAGCAGAGTATTTAAACTTTGAGTTAGTTTTTATTGGGGGGCCTGGGTGGCTCAGTCAGTTAAGCGTCTGACTCTTGATTTTGGCTCAGGTCATGATCTCAGGGTCCTGGGATCCAGCCCCGGGTTGAGCTTCCTTCTCAGCGGAGAGTCTGCTTCCTCCTTCTCCCTTTGCCCCTCTCCCTGCTCATGTGCTCTCTTTGGTGCTCTCTCAAAAATAAATAAAATAAATAAATAAATAAATAAATGTTTTTAAAAAGAGAGTATGTAGGGAGTTGTAATGAAATAGTATATGCAATGTAATAGCTACTAAATAAATAATTGTGGATTGACACATTGAGACAAACCCTTCCTGCTTTCCCCTTTACTGGTCATTTTCCCCAGATCCAACAACTCAAATGCAGATCAACTTGTTCTAGTCCTGCCTACAACCAGCATGCTCAGATCAAGTCCAAGCGCCAGTTTAGGCTTTAATTGCGGGAATGGAACTATGCAGTCCTTTTCTTCTCTGGCTAGAATTCCTCCTCCACCTGCTGCCTTCCCACACATTTTGGTCATACAGAATCCTGCTCATCTGTCTCATTTTGCATTTTAATTATTTTTCCCACTGATCTGTCTCCCCCCAAAATATGGAGCCCTGACTTCTGTATCTTTGCCTTCCCACTACCTCAAATAGCATCTGGAGTTTCTTAGACGTTAAGATAATTTTTCATCAAGAAAGAATGGGTGAAAAGATGGAGGGAAAGAAGGCAGAAAAGATGGGAAAAGGAAAGAATGAAAGAGGGAAAGAAAGATGGAGTTAATTAGAGACACAAATCCCAAGTTTTAAGAAAACCTCCTCTCTCTCTTACATTTGATTTTGTCAGATTCTTTAGGTAACAGAAGTTTCTTTCAGCTGGCAAATGAAGAGATGGTTTGAAGACTTTGATGCAATACATAGACTAGTACTCTTGTGACTTGAAGGAACAGAAGCTAACTTCAGACCTGAGAATTCAACCCATTGAATCACAGAACCCTAAAATTATTTCCTACATTCACAGTCTGGATCAGACACCTAATGCTGTAATGGAAAGTAATCATATTGCATGATATATTTTGACTAATGAATGTGTGGGAAGGTGCCCCTGTGACTGCAATGCACATGGCTTTTAATATGGCTAAGTGGGACCAATGCCTGGTGTGTGGAAATCTCATGTTAGAATTGTATTTGCCGCCAGATCCTAGAGAGACTCAGACGGAAGACTCTACCACAATTAGAATGTCAAATCACACTTCCCCTCTTCACATTGCATTTCTAAAAATAAGATAATGAAAATATGTATTTGTGTGGGAGAGGGCTTATTGTAGAAAGCTGCAAATAAGACACAAGAAAATGTCTGTGCTCAGAAACCTAATTCAGGCAGCGGCTTTCACTGCAGGGAGCTTCTGTGCCATGAAGAAAGCTGCATAATGTGCTCTTTGCACAAAAAGGTAGCAGACAAGAAAGCTGACTGTGTTTCTAAGCCTCTAGAATAAGAAGGCATGCAGACAACATTGTTTTACCCGTTAAGGCCCGTTTTTCCTTCTCCCTGTCATCTGGTTTCAGACATTCTTTGAGGGGTTGGAAAGAGACTTAATATGGTCTACTAAACCTTGCTGCAGCTTTTAAACCTTTAAAATAGTTTGTTATTGAAAACTTTGGTGGAATGTTATAGAAGGCATCTAAGGAGTCCAAAAGATTTCTCCCATACTTTCTTTTTTCCAGATTTCTATTGTGCAGATTAAACGAGATATAGGAAAAAGATTTAGGATCATTACTAGTGACAAGGGAAAGAATTGGCTGATCTTTGACGCTCCTTCCCTTAAGAGATCATTCCTCAGCAATGAGGATTCCTTGAGGTAATCTCTCTTTTGAAATGAGAGAAAGTATTAAGTGGAAGGAGAGTTTGAGGGCACCTATTCTCTTAAGATTTAGTTTTTATTTGGGGAGTTGTAATGCAATAGAATCATTTTCAGACCCAAGAATAGACATTTGGATTCTCCTTTTCTTCCTTTTCTAAGGTTAATGGATACATTAAGAATATGAAATTTCTCTGACTTAAATGAAAATGGAAGTGAGGAAACTAGTCATTTGGAGCAAGTTGGAGGTAATGTTATTATTTTAACAGTTAAGCACTTACTAAGAGATAGTCATCATGCTAGGAACTGGCCATAGATTGTTGAACTCCTTGTTGTTCTGGAGATTACTGATAGGTTTTTGAAAATGTAGGCTTTTCATTGCTACCTGCATTTCAGTGTTGCTATTTCAGATATTTTCCTCCTACCTGAAAAAAAAATCTTTTTAGTGATTTTATTTTTTAGTTCAGGTTTTCTAGAAATGTATTCTTTACATGTTTGGACTTTGTCTTAAGACATCTTAATTTCCCTTTTATTTTTGAGTATTGAAATCTTCATTATTTTCTTCTAACACTTCAAAGAAGTCATTCCATTGTCTTCTGGTTTTCATCATCTCTCATGAGAAGTTAGCAAATTATCCTACTGTTGCTCTGGTAAAGGTAATGTGTCTCCTCTCTCCCTTTGTCTACTTCTAGGATTTTTTTTTTTTTCATTTTCTTTGGTTTTCAGCACTTTGACATGATATAACTCACTATATTTTTCTTTAACTTTATTTAGGGTTCTGAGAATGCTTGAAACTGTGAGTATGGTCTTTCATGTGTTTGGGAAATTTTCAGTTGTTATTGGAGTATTTTCCTGTTCTGTTGCTCCCTTCCTTCTGGGATATCAATTACCTATATGTTAGACTTGTTGATGTTGTACATGTGTTTATGCTCTTTTTTGCATGTTTTATTCATTTCCTCTCTGTTCATCATTTTGGGTATTTTTATGAACATGTTCAATAATTTTATCTTCTTCCATATTAAATCCATTCAATAAATTCTTAATTTCAGTAACTATATTTTTCAGTTCTAGAATTTTCATTTGACTCTTTCTTACACGTTTCAGTTCTTTGTTGGAATTCTCCATCTTTTCTCTATTTAAAATTTTTTCTTCTTTGTATTCTTGAAGTTATAACTCATAGTTATTCTAAAGTTTTTTTCCTGTTTTAATATCTGGATCTATATGGACATATTTCCATATCAGTTTTTCTTTGGGTTTTTAGACATGTTGTTTTGTATCTTGGCATGCCTAGTAATTTTTTAATTAAATGCTAGTCATTTTATATAAAAAAATTGTGGTGGCTCCAGATGTTATCTTCCCCCAGCCAGAGTTACCCTTTATTGTCCTAGGCCCAGTTGGAGCTTATTCTTAATCCAGGTAAAGACTATGTTTCAGTTTTGGTCTGAGTCTACTCCTGGTGCACCCCCAACCCCAAAGCCTAACCTTCATGAGAGTTTGAGGAGTTCACTGGGTCCCTCACCCACGCAGGGCCTCAACTCTAATCCTTTCTCCTTAACAATTGAGATTCCTAAAAACTCTGCTCTCCTTTTCAGTTTATCTGCTTAGCTTCTAAGCCTTCTAGTCTCACTTTAGAAATTGGCATATGTGTATTAAGGGAAAAACTGGCTTGTATCAGGCTTTGTTCCCTAGTCCTCCCTTGTTATCAGTAACTTGAAGTTTCAAATTTTGCCTCTCCAGCTTCACAAGACAGTGAAAAACCCCGCTTATTTGTATGTCCCAAATAGTGGCTTTCTGCCTGGGCAAAACCCAGATTTGCATTCTTTTGCTCTGAATCCAGAATCATCAAAACAGTTGTACAAGGTCAGTGTGTTTTTTTTCTAGTTCTCTTTTCTCCAGAATCTTGTCCCCTTTAGTTCTGATTATTTCAGCAACTTGCAGATGCCTTTAAACAGTCTTTTGTTTGTTTGTTTAATTCTAAATTTTAAGTTATTCTGAGAAATATTAACCTGCTATCATGCTGGATTTCTTTTTCGGGGAAGAAGTGTTTGTATCAACATCTAAGATGCATCAGATACTATTTGAGGCATGGGGAGTATAGAGGCAAATGAAGTTGATAAATTCTTCTCTACAGGAATAGGGCCCTGTGATGGGTTCAACTGTATACCCCTCAAAAAGATATGTTTAAATCCTAACTCCCAGTACCTCAAAATGTGACCTCATTTGGAAATAGGGTTATTGCAGGTATAATTAGTTATTATGAGCTTCTATTGGAGTAAGGTAGGCTCCTAACCCAGGGTGACTACTGTTCTTATAAGAAGACAGCCATGTAAAGACTCAGAGACACAGGAGAATGCCATGTGAAGATGGAGACACAAATTGCAGTGATGCACGTATAAGTCAAGGAGTGCCAAAGATTGACTGCCAACAACAGAAGCTAGGAAGAGTTAAGGAAAGATTCTTCCCTACAGATTTCAGAGGGAAGTGACCTGCTGACACCTGGATTTTTTTACTTCTAGCCTCCAGCAGCTCTAGGAAACAAATATAAGTCTCTTGTCCTCAAAAGTCAGAGAAACTACTCTGAATAAGATAGAAGAATTAGGAACTTCTGTGAGAGAAGGGAGGGGGGAGCAGGGAGGAAGAGAGACAGCAAGTTAGAAATAGTGGTTTCACACAATGCTTTGTGTTGTCAATAATGTTTGTGATGTTCTAAATCCTTGGTGCATCCTAGAAATGGTAATTGATGCAATTAGATTTCTTGAAGCAACCAGAAAAGGGCTTGAGAGCAAGGTCCAGGTAATTGTGGGACAAAACCAAATTAACATAAATGGGTGTCAGAGGGTAGAAGAACCTTGGAACTTCTAGGCCCCTGGCATTCACAGAAATCTTAGGGAGAATTTTGAAATTCTGCTGTCTCTGGAATTTTTCTTCAGTGAGAGTAGGAGGATTAATTTTAAGAAATTTTACCTTGAATCCAAGAGTTGTGACATATGGGTTATTCATGTGTTCATTTACTAAAAATTTGTAGCATTTAGTTCCT
Source organism: Neomonachus schauinslandi (assembly GCF_002201575.2). Taxonomy (NCBI): domain Eukaryota; kingdom Metazoa; phylum Chordata; class Mammalia; order Carnivora; family Phocidae; genus Neomonachus; species Neomonachus schauinslandi. The sequence continues at coordinate 24,057,520 of NC_058407.1, read as the reverse complement.
TATTAGCTATATTCTTGAGTCATGTTTTTGAAAGATTGCTTTTTTTCCTTAGTTATTTTTTTCAGGCACAGTGCCAACTAGATTACTCAGGACAGGCTGGTTATGCAGTAATAATAAATTTACCCTGAAATCTCAGAGGTTTTAATAAAGGTTTATTTATTTTTCATGTGATATCTAATGTGGATAGGAATGGGGTGTACTCTGCTCTATGTGGTCACTCAGGTACTCAAGATGATGGAGGCTCCATGACCTGGGTAATCAGCATTCACTATGGCAGGGGAGAAGAGAACATAGAAAATTATGTGCTGGCTCCTGAATTTTTTGGTGCTCTGGAAGTGACACAGTTACTTTTGCTTATAGCCCATTGGCCAGAAATAGTCATGTGATTCACTTCACTACAAGGCAAATCGGGAACACATAGAACATTTTTATAAGCAATTATTGTCTCTGCCACTCCACCGTTGTCTGTTACTATATCCATTAAACAGATGGGGACATTTGAAGCATAGAAAAGTGAAGTAGTTTGCTCAAGGTCACACAGCAGGTGAGCTTCCAGAGTCAGGACTCAAACTCAGGCAGTCTGGGTTTGTAACCACTATACATGTAGAGGAAAGAGTGGTTAATTTGCTTTGGATTTTTGGTCTTCCTAGTGCCCTTTCTCTGGTCCTCTATGTAGTGGGGATTTCTTTATCCTTCTGCTTCCTAGAGTAAGATATCAAGAACTGTTGAGTGAAACATCTCTTTCAATCCTTTTTAGAAAATGAACAAAATGAATTACTTTCCACGAAATCTTTCTTAACTAGCTTGGTCTGTTCAGGTTGCAGCATCAGAACACCACTGACTGGGTGGCTTACACAACAAACATTTATTTCTCCCAGTCCTGGAGGCTGGGAAGTCTAAGATCAAGGTGCCAGCAGTTCCAATCTGGTGAGAGTTCACCTCCTGCTTCATAGATAGTGGCCTGTGTCCTCAGATGGCAGGAGTGAGGGTGCTCTCTGGGGTCTCTCTTATAAGGACACTAGTCCTGTGCACACAGGTTTCACACTCATGACCTAATTATCTCCTAAAGGCCCCAATTCCTAATACTATCACACTGGGGATTAGGTTTCAACATGATGAATTTTGGAGGACACAATCTGTGTCACTATCTAAAACTGATCTTTCCTTGCTCTGAACCGTCATTGCACTTGGATTACATTGCTACAAGGAGGAATTGGGAAGATTAACTTTTCCATAATCCCATAATCCTATAATAGCTATTAGCCTTGCTACCATACACACAGCACACACATACACCTCTTTATTATGTGCAATTGGCATGTTCTCAATCTTACGTATAGTGCTGGACAACATGGCTTCTAACTTCCCTTCTAAACAAACTGTGGTTCTTGAACCACTTCTGTGTAGAAGTTCTAGTGCTACTGTTCACATGCTTGGAGCTTCACCTTTTCCTTAAGCAGGTGGTTTTGAGTACATACCTTATGCTGCGTACTGTGGGTATAGCAGCGAGTAAAATGCACATACATGGTCCTTCTCTGCATGCAGTAAAGGCAGGACCAATAAATACACAAAGAAGGGTATAATTACTTGTTGTAAGTTTCTCATGGTTGATTTCCTGAACTTAATTGTGAGTTTTTTTGAAGGCATTAGGCACATCTTATACTGGTTGGGTCCTTCCACCATGCTTGGTTGAACTCTCAGTAACTCTTGGTTGATTATTAATTATCTGGCCATCTGGACTTGAGAAGAAATTCTAGGGTTTAAGGACTTCTTGGCAGAAGGAGTTCTTTGAGGCTGACACTAATTTCTTACTTGGCTCCAAGTTTTTCCTATTTTTCCACTTAGGAAGACAGTCAAGTTTTGGAGATTGGTTTATGATGTGGTCAGAGGTTAATTTATTCTATTAAAGAACCTATGTTCACCCGTGAAATTTAAAGTATTAGACTGAAGTCAGAGGTGCTGTTTTCTGTAATTGACTAAAGCTAACCTGGTGAGTAATACAGTCTCTAATGCAGGTAATAGTGCTGAGCTAGCACAATGCGGGCTCCACCTCAGAGCACTAACTTGTCTAAAATGAGCTACTGGGCTCTTTTAACCAAGTTAAGCTCTCCCCTACTTTCTGACCCCTGAGCAGGGCAGGTTTCATGTTATATTCCAAGACTACATCACTTGTGTTATCACACTCGGGACTTGGTTAAAGGAACTTTTATTGGACTACAGCCTCTCATATTGCCTGGAATTCTCTTGTCTTGTTACTTAATAAGGTTAGGGGCTGCACTGATCTTAAAGTGACCACATGGCCCCAAACTTAGCAACCTGCTGAGAATAAGGCTGGAGCTTTGGCAGAAAAAGCTATGCCTCTTAACTGATGGAATGGGCTTATAGTACAACCCTAGAAAGGCGGAAGCTAGCAGGAAGAAAATAAGGTTACAACCTCCACCATTCTCCTTTTTATGCCAGCCAATTATTGATATAGTTTAAGAGTCTCTTCCTTGAGCAAGGTGTTTTCCCCTTACATTATGCTGCTGAGACAAAGGAATGATTCCTGTATGTTCACACAAATCACTGCATTTTTGGCCTCCTTTGCGTTTAAATTAGGGGTGTGTCCTGATAAAAGGAAGCAGTTGCCTCCCAGAATGTGGGAATCAGGGTTACCAGCATGTTTTTTCAGTGTGAATGGGGGACTAGATAGTCTATGACCCAGTTAAAAGTTTTTATGCTCAATTCGTAGTTAAGACTGTTCCCATTGTCAAGAACACAAATGGAAGTCTATGATTCTTTGTCAGTATTGCTTTTTTCATGTAAGCAAGAGTCAGTGTGTAGATGTTTTGTTAAAATAAAAATCTGAAATACCTGGAGAGATAGTTTATTTTCTAACTTACTGTATGAGTTCCCTATGACTGTTGTAACAAATTACTGCAAATTAAGTGGCTTGAAACAACACAAATGTATTATAGTCTGGATATCAGAAGTCCAAAATGAGTCTCACTGGGCTAAAAGCAAGGTGCTGGTGGAATGTATTCCTTTCTGCAGGCGATAGGAGAATCTGTTTGCTTGCCTTTTCCAGCTTCTAGAACCGTCTCCATTCCTTGGCTCATAACCCTTTCCTCTGTCTTCAAAGTCAGCAACATTGGGCTCAGTCTTTCTCGCACTGTCATCTCCCTGGTTCTCCTTGGTCTTCCTTTTTAAGGACTCTTAGATTACATTGCTCCACCTGGATAAACTAAGGCACTCTCCTTAATTATGGTCAACTGATTAGCAACTTTAACTCCACCTGCACCCTTAATTCCCCTTTGCTAAGTAACCTAATACATTCACAGGTTCTAGAGATTAGGCTGGCGACATTTTTGGGGGTGGGGGGTTTGGGGGGCATTATTCTACCTACTAGAGGACTTAGGAGGTATTTTTTTGTCTTTTAAAATTTGATTTTGATGGGGTGCCTGAGTGGCTCTGTCAGTTAAGCGTCTGCTTTCGGTTCAGGTCATGATCCTGGAGTCCCAGGATTGAGTCCTGCGTCGGGCTCCCTGCTCATTGGGGAGTCTGCTTCTCCCTCTGCTTTCATGCTCTCTTTCTCTCTCACTCTCTCTTTCTCAAATTATAAATATATATATAATATAAATTATATATATAAATTTTAAATAATTAAAATTTGATTTTGATAATTCCAGGACCTACACCCTGATTGTGGGTTCTTATCTAGTCAGATAGTTAAGAAAGAATCTTTAAGTTTAGATCCTCCCAGAGTCTTCACTGGTCCTTTCACAATATTCTCGATTTTGCAACTTAAGCAAGTAGACACAGGCATTGATTATCAACCAACTGTTTCATGAGATTAGAAACTGCTGGTGAATTCCTTATTGGTTATGTTGTGACTGTGACATGATTGTCTTTGCTTTATTGCAGGTCTCTGCAGTGATTTTAAGAAAGGATCGGATCCAAATGTGTTTCTAATGTGACTTAACATTCCCTGCTTCTTCGAATTTCTTGTCTTCCAGACACGTAGACTGGAAGTTTGGGTGTCATCTTTGATAGTCCAAAGAGTGTATTTTGGTTTCTAGGCCCTGACACCCAGGATACACCCATGCCCTGATTGTTGCAAAGCTTCTAAATCACTTTCCCTGATTCCAGTCTTTCACCCCTCTTTCCATTCTGCTCTCTCCAACTGGAAAAAAATTTTCTAAAATATCGGTTTACAAATCGTGAATCCTTGTTCCAGTATTTACTAACTGTATGACCTTGCAAACTTAGTTAACTTCTCTGTGAGAAGCAGATGAAATGGAGCTAGTAGACAGTATTGACCTCTAGGGTTGTTGTAAAGATGTGATGAAATTTAATACATATAAGGTGCTTTGAACAGTGTCAGGCATATATTAAGCACTCAACAAACGTTTACAGATATCATTATGATTATCATTATTACTCTTAATATGTCAGCCAGTGTGAATGTCTCTGCTCTTGCCCACATGGTGCCTCTGCCCCAGTCATCTCCTGTGGAGACACTGACCTCTCCCTGGCCTTCTTCCCACCCTCCCAGACCCCTCAAGCCCGGGAACTCTTACCTGCTCTTTGGTGGGGACAGGTGGGAAACCTGCCTTTATTTCAATAAGCCTTCCTCTGCCCATTTTCCCTCTGGTCCTAAGCTTCTGAAACCTAAAAGGCCAGACTTTGAACTTCAAAAAAGCTTCTTCTCTTCTTTTTTGTTTTGACAACATCTCCTGAGTTTGAAACTTTACTGTTTGGCTTGAATGGAGAAAGTGTCAGAGTGTAAATAAAATACTAGGGTTCTCCCCCTAACCCAAACGTGCGCGCGTGCACGCACACACACCCACCCACACACCTGTTAAATTATTGGAATATTACCTGTTGTAGGTAGTGTTTTGAATAACAACAACAACAAATACTTTTTAAGCTCTTTTTATGTATTGGGTACTGTCTTTGGCTCATCTCCCACCTGCGCCATCTCATTTCCAGCTCTTCTTTCCTGGACCCTCTGCCTGTGACCCCACTTTACTCTGCCCTGGGTTCTGCATTCCTACCACTGAGACTTTGCTTCTACTGTTTACTGTCTTGATGTCCTCCTCCTTCTTGTTCATTTACCCATACCCTCTCCATCCTTTATGGCCCATCTGTAACAGTGTCCATTTTAAATCCCATATTTCCTCCTTTAGCCAGGCCCTGTGAGAGATAAAAATGAAGCCAGAAGAAAGGATCCTGCCACTGAAAAGCTAACTGAGGAGACAAGACACATAGAGAAAACCCCCCCAATACTGTTAAATTCTGGAGTAAAAATCATAATTGAAGCATAAATATCCAGAAGTCATAGTCATATGACCAATTATAATACTAAATCAATACACATATAGAATTGACCAAATCCTTTCATCCTTGAAGCATATTTCTGTTAGGAATTTATGACCCTGTTCCAGCTACTATGTATAAATTAGTTCAGGAACTTCCCACTTTCAGTAAAGCTGATATATACAAAACATGATTATTTCCACAAAAAGACTTACCATAACATTTCTTCTAAGGTGCAAATCTTACTGGCTAAATAGATTTAAAACATGATTTGATTTACGTAATGGTTTTGTTTGTACAGAATTTCAGGACAGATAGCCATTGAATAAAAATGAGGCAAATCTGTAATTACTCTACGAAATAGCCTGGGGTTTCATGAGTTAATGCAACTCCCCAGTAAGCTTAATTTATTCCCCAGAAGTCATGTGAATTTAAGTTTTGGTAAAAAACTTAACAAAGTATGTCCAAGAGATAATTAAATACTCATATTCATCAATTTAGGTTGCTTTTGCTGGAGGCGGGCTGTCTCACCTCCATTTTTACTTATTTATGGCTTTATGAATAATGAGTCACTACAAAAAGAGTGTTTGAACCAACAGAAAGGAGATCTTGAAATTTAGATTGATTCTGTTTCTAGAGCAAGTGTTCTTTAATGGGATTCTCAAATCATGAGTGAGTTGTACGGAATTCTCAAACACAGGAAAGTGTAAACCAGTGTGTGTGTGTGTGTGTGTGTATGTGTGTGTGTGAGCTTCAGCAAGTTCCATCAACCTCCTGGATTTGTATCAAAATCTTGCATATCATATATACCTGGGACAAAGCCAACTAGGTACCCAAACTCTCAGTGCCCCCTTTACTTCCCCTCCTTCACCCTTCTCAACATTTGCTTATTTGGATTCTGAGAACTTGACTTGATCCCAAGTTTCATTAAACACATTTTCATTAATATTGTCAAATGAGTAAACTAAAGCAATTTAGTAACAAGTTTGATGCCTTGATTGAAGGGAAAACGGTCCGTGGGCTGGAGGAGTTCAGCACCTCACAAGCAGTGGGGCACTCTTCCTGAGGGATTTGGGGTAAGAGCGAGTTCTGTCAAAATTAGAAGAAGCAACATGGAAGCTGGGCATGATTGGCTAGGAGGTTGGGGATTTTGTTTCAGGGTCCTACGTTTTAGGGTAAGGTGAGCTGGCTAAAGCTTAGTAGGAGGTTTGTGATTGGTGTTGGATTTCCTTGATAGTGAGGTGTTTCTTGTGTAGGCTGACTTAGGTATAGATTTGGTGATGTGGGGCCTCCATTTTGTGGGTCCCGATATACAAATAAACTTTATCAGTGTAGATTTTGGACTTTGCGAGCACCCGAGTGTCTTGAGAGGGATCACCACATGGTCATCCTTGCAGTTTTCTATTTGTTGTGAATTGTACAAACTTCTCCTTTTGGAGTGGTCAGTTTTTGTCAGGGATATTTTATATGGCACGGCCCTTCTGGTGTCAACTTATTCAGTGAGCGTGAGATTAATTATATAATTTTCATTGGTTATTATTACTTACCGTAATTTTTTTCTACATTAAAGGTTGAATTACTTAACAGAATACCACTTTTATACATTTCTGTGAACATTGTCTTAATCATAAGATGGAAAATAGCTTCATAAAAGACCTCAGAAGGATCAGGGAAACAACCATATTGTAGAATAATTAATGAAGAGAAAACACGTGTTAGGTTATGTTATGATAATGAATGTTAACTATTGAGGTAATTAAGCCCATTGTAATGGGATTTGATGTTGTTTTAACATAAGTGGCTATCAATTTGGATGATGGAAACACAAAACTTCTTCTCACTGAAATTGATTGTAATGATATTTTTTCAGAAATAGCCCTACAGATTTCTTTTCAGGAACAAATTATTCTCCAATAGATGGTGTAAGACTGTTTTGTTCTTGTTCTATCTAGAAAGACTCTTTCCACTGTTTACTGACCTATGACTGTATTTACCTCTACTAGTTTTAGGGAAAATGCAGTGTATGTGATGACCACTCTTCCTTGTCACAGGCAGGTGACTTTTTTTCTATTAAACACACACACACACACACACTGTAAATGTGGGTACCAAAGGAAAAAATGAGGATCAGTGATTGCCTTATAGAACTTTGGGTAATGATGTTTTTCCCTTACCATAGAATGTCTCAATTTTCACCAGCTTCGACTAGAAGGGCTGAAAATACACATGTAATTTTATTGGACACGTGTGAGTGTGGTGTATGTGTTGGGGATGGTTAACTTGGAAGGCTATTGAGAAGAAACAGAAGGATTGCTGTTGGCTTGGCAGTGCTGCGGGAAGACTTTGATAGATGCTGTTTACTGTTGTTGAAGATCTGACTAAGCCTTCTGGAGAAAGGTCATTAGTGACACACAACAAATCACTTTTATGTTGTAGCTGATGTGAAAGTCAAATGGAAATTCTTTTTAAAAGTCAATCAGAGCAAGGCTCACCGTAAGTCTGGTTAAATTAACTTTTCCCAAACTTATCAGTTTACGGGCTAAAAAGCCATGACCAAGAGAACAGAAAGAATGAAAGAGAAAGGATCTGGCTGCGGTAAACACTGTGGGAATGAGGGCCTGAAAGAGAAATGTTTTTCAGGGCAGTACAGCCTTTCCAGAGCCAGAACCGCACAGCCCCTTCAGCTTCCCCTCAAACAATGTGAACACTTAGCACAGAACACTGCCGAGGCTGCCGGACGAAGCCTGCGAAGCAATGAGTGCTAGCTCAAGCATAAAGACCGAAAGGAATTGAAGTCCGTGATTAGGAAATTGAAGACTGGCTGAAAACTTGAGATTTCCTGTGCTTAGCTGGGGGGACTCATGAGAGATTTGATTAGAATGCACACCGAGAGGCCAGCTCTTTTGTCTTTCCTGCTCTACATTGGACTGAAGTGGTGGGGTGCATTCCAGTGCCCTTATTGGATTTGTCTCTGAAGATTTAAAGCATTCACAAGTAAAATTCCATTGATCTGAAAGGTCAGGAGGGGCAGGAGAAGGCATTATAGGTTTAATTTCCAGTTCTGGGTGACTTCCTAGTACTCTACCTCCATGACTCAGTACTTCATCCATACAAATGGATGAAATGTTAAAAAAAAAAAATGAAGAAGAAAGAAAAGATAAAGGAAATATTCTTTAGAAACAGTACAAATAAAAAAAGTAAATAGCTAAATACTTCTAAGAGAAGTTAGTAAAAATGAACATCATGAGTATTGTTTTTGTCTACACCCTGTCGAACTTATTACTATAAATGAGAAGCAAAAAGAAGGCAAGAAATTGTGTACAGTAGTAAATTATGGTTGTTACCATAAGAAGTTTTCAATAAAGGGGAAGGCTAAGTTGGGGCTCTACCCTAGTGTTGGATCCACACAATGAAATCTGCATATCTAAAAGGAAAAAGAGGGAGAGAGAAAGACCAGACTAATTTGGGTAGATGGGGTTGCCAAGCAATAGTCCTCTGGGTCACTTGAGTGCTCCTAGCAGTCATGTATGTGGCCAGATGTGTTACATGTTGCTTCCATATCTCTGGGAGCCCTGATGACAATGAGACGCTTTTCTCCTCACCATTGTGAACTCCTTCCAAGTTAGCCCTTTGATTAATTCTGCCAATTTTGTGTACTGCCAGAGTCATTTTGATTCAGTGACATTTTAAATCCATCTCCTGTGTTTTCCTCCTCTTTTGGTCTGAAGTCCGTGTAGCTGGATCTCTTTGATGTACAGTTGCCCCTTGCTTCTGAACTCCAGAATCCCACAGAGAGCCCTAATGCAGTGCATCTGACTTTCCTAATACAGAGGAAGGCAGAGCTGAGGCACATCTGTAATGGAAAACCTTTTACATAGTAAATATGAATGGCCCTGTTCTCTCCTAGGTCACATTTCATATTTAGCATCAATTTCATATGCCTGCCTTCCTTTCTCTTCTCTCTGTTTGGTACTTTCACATCAGGATTCTTTCCAATCATTTCCAGCTAAATCAGTTCCCACGCTGGTGATGGCAAATACTGTTTACGTGCTAGCAGTGTATTTATAACAGGGATATGCGTTGTCAGAATGCTAGAAAAATGAGAAGGTGAGAAAGGTAGGTGTGTGTTATTCATAATTATGTCCCTAATGCTTAATGGTCCTGCGTAAGTCTGCCCAGCACCTTGCCTGGTGCATATTAGATACTAAATATGTATTTCCCCAATGGAGTGATTTCATCTATGGGTGAAAGCACCAATGACCAAAGTTAATAATAAAAGCGAAATTCCCAGAATTAGTTTTTTTAATTGAATTTTAGGTGGAAAAGATATTTGTAATATGTTTGTAATAAGCATCTAAGCCAGGGAAAGCTATACTCTTCCATTTGGGGATCCTCTCTTCACTCCATGTTTCTTGCAGGTCGTTCTAGGCAGTGAGAATAATTTTCTATCTTGGTTTGGTCAGTGACACTGTCAGTAAGTACTGTCTAGTGTTAGATTTTCTTTCTCAGGCTTTCCTTTTCACTTTTAAGAGTATTTCCATCATGCCAGTTTTGTACACCGGAGACCTTGGAGTCATCCTATAGTTTTTTTCCCCTTCCTCCCATATCCAGTGAGTCAACACATCCCATTGTCTCCACCTTCAGAATGTTGAGAATATGACCTCTCACCATCCAGGGTTCAAGCCACAACTGCCTTTTGTCTGGATGGTCACAGGGGCCTCCTGATAGGTCTCCAGTGGACTTTATTTTTTTTTATTTTTTATTTTTATTATTATTATTTTTTTAAGATTTTATTTATTTATTTGACAGAGAGAGACACAGCGAGAGAGGGAACACAAGCAGGGGGAGTAGGAGAGGGAGAAGCAGGCTTCCCGCGGAGCAGGGAGCCCGATGCGGGGCTCGATCCCAGGACCCTGGGATCATGACCTGAGCTGAAGGCAGACGCTTAACGACTGAGCCACCCAGGCGCCCCCGACTTTTTTTTTTTTTTTAAAGCACAGTAGCCAGAGTAATTCCTTAAGACCCCTTTAAGTCAGATCATTAAGCTCCTCCATATGAAAATATTTATGGCTTCTCATTTCAGAGTAAAAGCCAGAATCCTTATAGTGGCCTCAGATCTAGTGCAAGTCTTCTCTTGGACTTTATCTTGGATCAGCTCTCCCGCCCATGCTTCTGCCTGCCAGCCACACTTGTCCTTGCAGGGCTATGAACGTGCTCTCCTACCCTGCACTCACCATTCCTTCCATGGGGATGCTCATCCCATACATACATCCCATCACCATGGCTGGTTCCCAGACTTCCTTCAGGTATTCACTCAAATGTTGCCTTCTCTGAAAGTCCTTCTCTGATCACTCTATTTACAGTGGCTATAAATTCTGACATTCCTATCCCTCCTTTATTTTTCCTTGTATCACTTATCACCATGTGACCTGTATTTTCCTTATTTATTGTTAATTGTGGGTCTCTCTCCCTAGAAAGTGAACTCCTTAAGACCTGAGGGCTTTTTGTCGCTCTGTTCCCTGCTGTATTTCTGGAACTCCGCAGGTATCTGACTCATTAAATATTTATTAAATGGGGCGCCCGGGTGGCTCAGTTGGTTAAGTATCTGCCTTCGGCTCAGGTTGTGATCCCAGGGTCATGGGATCGAGTCCCACATCGGCTCCCTGCTCAGTGGGGAGTCTGCTTAAGAGTCTCTTACCCCTTTCACTTACCCTTAACACTTTCCCACTGTTTTGACCAAACTGCAATGTTTATCTCTATCAACCTACCTTTTTTTTTTTTTTTTCTTGAGAGAGGCGAGCAAGCAGGGGGAGGGGCAGGGGCAGTAGAGGGAGAGAATCTCAAGCAGACTCCGACACGGGGCTCAGTCTCACAACCCTGAATCATGACCTCAGCCGAAACCAAGAGTCAGACACTTAACCGACTGAGCCACCCACGTGTCCCTCTATTAACTTACTTTTTAACAAGCCAAGTAGACTGATATATACATGACATGACATATATATACCTCATATATATGTAGCTTTTATATTTACATGCATATGGTATAGCCTAATAATATAATTTGATAGGTACTTAAAAGTAGGTGACAGAAAGAAACTCGACCAGATCTGTATTTCTCAAATGAATGTAGCTCTGTGTGTAATTACTTTAAATTGCATTGGAATCAAACTTATTGATCTAGAATTGCATGCTTCTTTATCAAATTGCCTGAAAAACATTATTGGCATTCTGTTACCTCCCTGACCCTACCTACTCAGATTCCTTGTACTTAAAAGTCTAAGGGGGATATTCACATTGCCTGGCTATCAGGGAGAAAAAAGATGCAAGACATTAGCAAAGTGGTAAAAAAAAAATGGTTATGGTAATACACAGGTGGAGTAAATCAGGTGTAATTGATCATTATATGTAAGGGACATTTCAATTTTTGAAAATTGAGGGGCAAACCCTGGAAGATGTTGGTTAAAGGCATCATATGTCAAAGGTGAAATTATTATGAAAAGGACCATGTAAAGTCTTTTTTGAACATTCGTTGGCATTACTGACTGACTGGAGAAAGCTGTAACTATATTTCTCATAAACAGTAGTGACCACAGAAAAGTAGTGACCACAGAAAAGTGACTCTTAAAGAGGTGACTGCTCTCAAAAGCCCATTAAAATACTGACTGCATTCCAAAGTCCATTAGTAAGCCTAATTAATGGCATCCTATTTCAGTATTAATGACACAACTCATTGACATGGTCTTTGGCTTTGTAACAACAGAATATACAAAGAACAGTGAGATGTGAAAAATAAAAATAGACAGCGCTTACCCCTGTTACTCAGCTCAAGAAACTTTGAAATCACTTGAGTTTTATAGCTGAAACTGCCTTAGTAGAATTAATTACTCCTGTGAATTGATTCCCTTTTACCTTTAAATCATTACATAAATACATTTATATATTTATACTTAAGTGAATATTGGAATATACTCAAAGATGATAAATCTTGTAAAATAGTTTTATTTGGTGTAGAAGTATTATTAGGTGAACTACAGTTAGTGGAGTCACAGATATTTTTATCTTATTAAACTTGTAAAATCATTGTCTGGATACAGAGTATTTGGGGAAGTACATTTTAATTTCCTTTATAATATGCTAATTTATAGTGGCTATACGATGGCAAGCTACCATTTCCCCCTTTATTTAAAATAATGCTAAATTTGCTGGTAGTCTATCATGACTTTAAAAAGTCTATGTAAAAACAGATATTAGAAGAATGCCTTTTTTTTTTTTTTTTTTTTTTTTTTTTTTAAAGTTTTCCATTCCATCACCAACTAATACTGGACAGGTTTACATCTGCCCATAATATTTTGCAGGTTAGGGTACAATGGCTATTATACATCTGTCCCCTGCACCAAGGTGATTAACTTTATGTCACAAAATGTGTGACAGCAATGGACTTGTGCACAGAAAAGACCTACACCTTATCGACAACCATTGGAAGCCCTGAGAGGTAGTGTCGCATTTAGAATTTGAAAAAGAGAGAGGAGGGGATGCTCTTGGATGGATTTCGAAGTATGTAGCCATTTGAAGCCCATTGAATTGGTTTTCTGCAGTCCATGTTTATTTCCTTATAATGCTCTTCATAAACATTGACCTGTAGAGCCAGGGCCTTTGCAGCAGTGAATTTTTCTCTTTACAAAACAAAAATATGTTAAGAGGTTGCTGTTAAGATAAAGCAAACAGAAGCCAAACAGCTAGGGTTCTGACCCCATCTTTGCCACTTACTAGCTGCTTGACTTTGGGCAAGTAGATTAATTTCTCCTTGGCATAGTTACTTCATCTGTAAAATGAGGATATTAATTACATCTACCTTAAAGTCTTGATATAAAGATTTAAAGAGCAAATATATATAACATATTTAGAACAGTGCCTGAAACACAGTCAGCTCTAAGTGAATGAATGTATGGGCTTTGGAATCAAATATATCGGGATTTGAATGTTTGTTCTTCTGATTGTTAACCCTACGATGAGTTATATAACCTTTCTCAGCTTTGGTTTTCTCATCTGAAAGATTGGGGGAATCATTTCTATCTCGTAGAATTGTTGTGCAACATCAAATGAAATGCTTTTTTTTCACCATTAGAGTGGAAAATCTATACACTTAATTCTCTGTACTTGGGAAAATATGGGAAAGTGGTTCATACTCTATCAGTGGGAATATAAATTGGTACAACTATTTGGAAGGACACTTTGGCAACATCTCCTATCCTTTTATTTATTATTTTTTTATTTTTTAAAAAAAGATTTTATTTATTTATTTGACAGACAGAGAGAAAACACAAGCAGGGGGAATAGCAGGCAGAGGGAGAGGGAGAAGCAGGCTCCCTGCCGAGCCAGGAGCCCAATGTGGGGCTCAATCCCAGGACCCCAGGATCATGACCTGAGTCGAAGGCAGTCACTTAACCAACTGGGCCACCCAGGCGCCGCATCTCCTATCCTTTTAAATGCACATACCTTTTTTCCAGAAATTTTACTTCTAAAAGTTTATCTTACAGATAAATAAAAATATATGTGCAAGGACACTTATTGTACTTGTTGTAATAATAAATAATAAATAATAATACATCTGTACAGTGGAATTGTGTATAGTCATGGAAAGGAATGGGATAGATACACACATATGGAAAGACATCCAAAAATTATTATTATATTAAATAGCTAGTTGAAGAATAGTAAGTGATAGGCACCATGCACACCCACATGCATATATATGTATGTATACACACATATAGTAAGTATATATAGACATAAGAATATGTAGCATCTTGCATTTAACCAGTTTAATATGCTTCACTAACTTGGTACACAGATGAATACCTCTTTTGTATTTTTCCCGCTCATTGCTTACGTCCACCTTCCCTAATGAATTGGTTTATGCAGTGCAAAAGGGACACGTCAGTCCAGCTCCCAACACTAGGGGGAGCCAGCAACAGCAGACTCTGCTCAGCCCTCTCCTGGCCTTGCTTCTCATTTCCGGTCTAAGTTGTACTGCCTGGTCCTGGCACCAGCTGTCAGGTGGCACTGGCCCATGCTGTTGGAATGCCTCACTGCTCCAGGATCCTGAGAAGCTGTGATGGCCCATGTCTGTGATGTGGAGGGATAGCTGCTTTTAGTTTGCATCCACAGACTGTCATTATTCTCCAAATAAAAGGCCAGTCTTAGCCACTTGCCCTGCAGGAGCTCTTCAGTGGAAACCATTGGCCCTGGTGGTGAACTGCTTTCCCTTTTCCATCCTGGTGAGGCCTCAGTAACCTTTCCTTATGGAACCACCCAACCAGTTTCCCTAACTTCAGGCAGAAGTTGAACTCTACATTTCCTCTTTCCCAGATGACAATGGGGACCGGGCTCTTTTTCATATTGGTCCATCTCCTTTCCACCCTCTGCAGACCAAGGGCAGGAGAGGCTTTTGCCTAATCACACAGGCCTGAATTGTCTCCTTGCACTCTCATCCCAGGGGACTGGGTATCTGCTGGCCTTACATTTGAATAACTATGAGCAACTTCTTTTTCTTAGCAGAATGAAGACATCTCCTTTGCGGTCACTTCCTGGATTTTCCTTTTCAAACAGGTGAGAACTTGGGGGATATGGGTACTTATCCCTGCCTTACTATGCATTCTGTGTATCTGAATATTTATATATCTTATGCACACGTATTTTGTTTTTTGTCGATGATGCATATATGTATAGAAACTTTCTGGAAGAACACTCAATAAATTATTAATTATTATTTTTTATTTAAAAGATTTTATTTATTTATTTGACAGAGAGACAGCGAGAGAGGGAACACAAGCAGGGGGAGTGGGAGAGGGAGAAGCAGGCTTCCTGCTGAGCAGGGAGCCAGATATGGGGCTTGATCCCAGGACCCTGGGATCATGACCTGAGCCGAAGGCAGACGCCTAACGACTGAGCCACCCAGGCACCCAACACTCAATAAATTATTAATGCTGTTTTATGAGGAGTAAGAATAGTTGTTAGGGGGCACCTGGGTAGCTCAGTCAGTTAAGCCTCCACCTCTTGATTTCAGCTCAGGTCATGATCTCAGGGTCGTGAGATCGAGCCCTGTGTTAGGCTCCACACTCAGCGGGGAGTCTGCTGGAGATTCTCTCTCTTCCTCTCCCTTTGCCCTTCCCCCCACTCATGCATGTGAGCATGTGTGTGCACACACACGCACATGTGTACTCTCTCTCTCTAAATGAATGAATAAAATCTTAAAAAAAAAGAATGGTTGTTAGGAGGAAGACTTATTTTTTCCCTTATCCGTACTGTTTTGCTTTGATTTTTAAAAATTTACTTTGTAATAAAAGATTAAAAAATAAAGGCAAAGATAATTTCAAAAATGAGAAAATATATTTCCCAGCATATGACAAGTATTTAAAAATGATTATTTTCTTTCTCCAGCTGTATCTGGCATTTGTTGACCCTGTTATCTGGACAGGAGAGACTGAGCAGGTCTAACATGTTCAGTATTGAGGAAAGTATTTCTTCCTGGCAGAAATATGAGAGAAGGGCCAAAAAAAGACTTGACTGTTTCATTGTAGGCCAGTATATGAGTATTCTTTATCATAGTCTTCGCTTACAGGGGTGCCATGTACAGCTGTGTAGGATGTGCACTGCATAAAAGTGTCATGTGTAAGGGATATGTTCATATAACAGACATGGTAAATTGGTATTTTATCACTGCCTTTAACTGGAAGATAAAAAAAATCCTATTCAATCAAAATTATTATATTATGACAGTTTTATAGCAGATGGAAGTAAAGCACATGTGTGTTATAGAGCAGGCCTCTTTTGACCCACTGCCAGAGTGGTCTCCAGCAATGATGATCTGCTTTTCTCTGACTTCCATTCACCTTCTTAGTTGTACTGTCATATGCCACTGAATCCCTCTCCTGTAGGAGAAGAAAACAGAGGATGGCATATACTTTATTCTTCTCTGAGCCCTTTCCTTCTCAAACAAGGTACCTTCAGAATTAGTGGATGTGTTCATTGTCATTTTCTGTGAACCAAGATAGAAGTTCTTCTGTGGTCCTTGCTTATATCAGAGTGCTCTTAAATGAGCTGTGACTGAATTTAGACTAGATGAAATTTTTGTACCTTCAGATACAAGATCCTCTACCTTCAAATTATTGTTGACTTTGAATGACAGGGAAACTCAAAAGGATTGAGAACCTTTGCTTGAGTTTATCATTTCGCATATTTGTCAAAACATAAGGACACTGCTTAGAACTTTTCAAAGCATGTTATTTTAATACATTGGTGTGTACTAATGTTTGTATATATTATTTAACTTTAGGGTTGATTTATTTGTAATTTATAAGCATTGATAATTGTGCTTATGTCTTCAGTGTGCAATCTTTGGTACTCAGGGTCTAAAAGACAAAGTGCTGCATAAATACCTAAATTTTATGCATTAAAAGGAGCACAACTCCAAGAGTCTGCCTTGCACAGTTCTGTTAGTCTTATACAGGTACAACAATTAAATGCTCTGGTAACAAGGCTCCTGAGTAGGATTTTTTTAAAAAGATTTTATTTATTTATTTGACACAGAGAGAGAGAGCACAAGTGGGCAGAGTGAGAGGGAGAAGCAGGCTCCTTACTGAGCAAGGAGCCTGATGCGGGACTCGATCCCAGGACCCTGGAATCATGACCTGAGCTGAAGGCAGACGCTTAAGCGACTGAGCCACCGAGGCATCCCCTGAGTAGGATATTAAATAGATAAAAGGTTATATCAATTAGGACTCTCAATTGTAAGGAATAAAAACTTAAGTTGAACAGACTTAAGCACTAAGGGAATTTATTGGCTCCTACAACAGATGCCCAGATGCAGTGAAAGCTTCAGGGCTGACTTGATCCAGAGGCTCAGACCATGTAATGAGGACATAATCATTCTCTAGGTGAGTTTCATTCTCAGGCTTGGTATGCCAGCAAAACAACTGTAAAAAGCTCTTCTCCCTCAGTCTTACTGCATCTCTGAAGATGAATCGGGTGCCCATTCCTGAATCGGTATAGCCAGAGAATGTGATCTGTGTGACCAGCAATGAATCCTAGGCCCTGAGTGGAATCCTCTCTTCTGTAAACACATGGTCTGAGATTGGAGGAAGGGCTGGCTGCTTCCTCAGAAGAATGTTGGCATGTGGGTAACAGAAGGAAAGACACGGGGAAGCCAAAAGAAAAAGTACCCACTGCAAAGGGAGAGGAGTCTAACAAAAAGAGAGTGGATAGTCTGCATTTCCAGATGAACACTGAACAGCAGCTTGGGCTCTCCTTGGGAGTTTGCAGTGATAGCTCTTGTTACATACGGCATTCTGTTATCCATTGGTTGTTCGTTAGATTCACTTAAACCTTAGTGACCTTTTGTCTAGATCTGATGGGAAGCACTTACAATCATTTTTAAAATGATTTTCCTTTTTAACGTCTTTATTTTTTAATGTGAACATTTGCTTCTCCACCCAACCCCCCACTGCCCTTGACCCATCCATCATATTGTAGAAGACTTGGAAAAATCCCATAAACTAAGAAGAAATGAACAAAAAGCACTCAGACTCATCAACCTAAATATTTTCACTATTAGCATCTTGGCATATTTCTTTTTTTTTTTTTCTGTTGCTTTATTTTGCATCAGAAATTATATGTATGATTTGGAAGGATTCATGAAATAATGACAATTCTAAGCTAGTAGCTTGGTATCTAGATATAAAGATTCAGATATAAAATGTTTCAAGAGCATTTAATGTATAAAAACAAACCTCAAAAGACGACTGTGTTTTCTGATGCTGTGTTCTATCCTGCAGGCAAGATATTATTCTTTCTCAGGATATGAAAGTTTATTTCAGTGATATTGGCTTAAATCAAAGAGTCAGGTCAATCTGTCATATGTCCCTGAGTTTTCCAATCAACAGGATTTACAATATTATTAATCACATTTTTATGTTATTTTATCAGCTGGAGAGGTCCTGGATAGGAATCCTGTGAGAATATACAGTGTGTCATACATTTTTTATATACTTGATATTAGACCTTCCACAAAGTTCCTTTCCATTCAGATTGGTATATTCTTATATTAAATCATTTCTCGAATAACATGAAAGGAAAGCAGGCAGAATTCTGCTTTTACTTCTCTTGGTACTCGTTCCTCCTTTGCAAATGAGGACCAAATTTAATGACAGGTTCCCTAAGTTATGTTAGCCTTGGGCCCTCATGGCCCAGTTTCGCATATACTCTGAGGCCACGGCTCTCTTCAGTTGCTGAGCAGGGTGCAACTTCCCATGTTCTTTAGACAAAATCCTGTATTAATTCCTGATGGTTCAGACCTTCCTTTCAGCTTTGAATTACTATTCCTAGGGTTCGGTAACCATTTAAGTAGAGATCATAAATCCTGAATATTTAAATTCAGCTGTGACAATGTTCTCTGGATGCTACTCATGCCCAGAATGTCTCAGCTTTATTCCTGCACCTTGATTTTTATGGATGCCTACTCCAATGCTATTGCTTCAGTAAGTTCCTCTTAGTACTATAGAATGTTAAGTTGAAAATATACTAAAAGGGTATCTAATCCCAGAATTTTTAAGTTACTAGCATTCAGTTTCTTCCCTCTTCCAACTTCTCAGTATATGGCTTCATCATCACCTACCTGGCCAATCTATAAAGTTCAAAGTCACCTGAGACTCCTTGATCAGCCTCCTCTGTCAGCCCTCTACCAGCCCTAAACCAGTTGCTGTGAAGTTCTGCCCATTGCATGGCCATAGTGTCTTTCAGTCCCTGCCCCCTACCTGTTTCTCCAGTGCCACATCTGATAACAGCACCCATGCTTCCGGGGGGGGGACGAGACCATTCTCACTGCACATCCCGGTGGTTCAGGTAGGGCTGGCCCAGCTTGTCTCTCAGTCTTTAGGCCAGTCATTGTCACTCCATGGGCTTTGTAGGACCCTTGAGGAAAGGCACTCCTCTTCCACTGGGGGTGCTTACTGGAGCTGCTTTTGACCATTTCCCCGGCGCTTGATTAAAACCTATCTGAGAGCAAAGCTGTGGAGGGTGAGAAAGGGTTCCTAGAGACACGGTGGGGTGCCTGTCTCCTGCTGAGTCAGCCTCTGGAAAGACGGTGCCATTAGAGTCCTTTCTTTCCTTCAGTTAATTTGAATTTGGTTTCTGTCCTTTGCAAGCCAGAGCCCTAACAATACAGAGCCTATCAGCATTTAAATATATCCAATTCTAATGAAAAATCCTTCCTTGATTCTGTGTCTCTCCTTCAGCTGCTTCCTTTTCTCTCATCTTCTTTATGGCCACAACTCTTAAAAAGGAGTGGTTTACCACAGTTTTCACAGTGTCTTTGCTTCCAATTCATGCAACTGACTACACTCTGCCTTCTGCCCATTCTGTTCCCCGAGTCCACTGACATTGCTATAGCCAGGATCCCAAACTCTCTCCTTATCAACAGGTCCTGAAACTGCCCCCCTTATTTACTCCCCCAGTTTGACACAAAAGACTATTTTCTCCATCTCCATACTCATTTCTCCTGGCTGTTCTCCTACCTCCTTGGACTTCTTTCTCAGTCTCCTTTGTGTGTTTTTTGTGTCTGGGATCCTCAGGACTCTATCCCAGGTATACCTTCGTTCTCAATCTACACATTGTCCCTGGGTGATCTTATCTACTTCAGTGGCTTTAATCATCATCAAAAAATTGATGATTCTGTATTAGTCAATACTCTCTGGGTTTCAACAGACAGAACCCCAGTACAAAGTGGCTTATGTTTAAAAAAAAAAAAGAGCCTCTTTTTGTTTAACATACTGGAAATATACAGTGCTTGACCTGTTTCAGGTCTGGCTATATCTGTGTCTTCATACCGTGACATCTGAGGTCCATTTCCTCTATCTCTGGCACAAGGTTTCCTTATGCCCACTTAGAAATCCCAGTGGAGAATGAGATTTTTCTCTTCTGTCCCCAGGAAGGACTTCAATTGGTTCATCCCTGAACCAGTCCCTATGCTTAGAGTGATGAGTATTCTGATTGGCCAGATCTAGGTCACATGTCTGCTCCTGTGTTAGCAGGAGAAAGGGGATGGTGTTAGCACCATATGAACTGTGCAAAATAAATTCTCTATGGGAAAAAGGTCCTGTTACCAAAAGAGAAAGAAGGAGATATTGGGTGGGTAAAGCCATCAGTGTTCAAATCAACTCCCAAGCCTAGAATTTCAGTATAGATCTCTCTTCCAGACAAGATTGCTATATAACCAGCTGCCTAGTTGACAACTTTTCTTTCTTAGACAAAGTTGCTCCTTCTCCCATGACTATTATCTCAGGAAATTTTTTCACTTCTGTGCACTTGACAAGACCAGAGATGTGATCATCCTTGGTTCTTGCTCCCCCTTCTCTCCATATCAAACACCAATTCTTTGTCTATCATACATTGTAAATATCTCACGTGACAGAGGCCTCAAAAATCACAACACCAGTCCAGTCATTTTGGAGCCACCACATAATTCTTGTTATATAGGAAAAATAACCCCTGTTGGTTTAAGCCACCATTGTTTGCATTTTCTTTTTCTTGCAGCTGAAAGCATTCCTAGTTGACATAGTGCCCCTACTATGTGCTTTAATTTGTACACTCATCTCATCTCAGATATCATTTGTGTTTTATTTTAATTTGTTATCTAATTGTCTGTCTCCTTAGCTAGGATGTAAACTTTAGTATGTATCTGTCTTGGTTGCCTCTGTACCTCCCAAACCTAGCAGAGTGCCAAAAACCAGGGTGCCAGAATAGATCTGGCAAAACTGGACCTACATTTTCAGCTGAAGTTGAGTAGTAAATGAACCTCTGAACAAGAGACATCAATAATCAATTTCCCATAGTCCTCACCCTTTATATTTTGTTCCCAACATTGAAGCCAAGTATCAGTGGGCACATCATTGTGCTTATACTGCTGGCTAACTTCTAGTAGAGAACACTGTCTTTGTACCTATGTGGCTACAGGTAAGTGATTAAAAGGTAAGTATACCTGTTAATAATACTTAACAAATAATAAATATTTGTTAAATGAATATGTGACTTGTACCAGGCCCCATCTCATCAGTAGCCATACTCCTTATGATATTAGAATCAACTTAAGGGAGGCAAAAGCTAATTGACTCACAGAAATCCAAGTAATTTTGGTGAATATCTGGGTTACTATATAGAAGTTGCAGAAGGCTTTACAAAGCTAACTTCTACTTTTACCCATGCTCTAGGTCTCAGTGCAAATGCCAGTTTCTTAGGAAGCCTACATTAAACTTCCCTTTTCTTTGGAGTTGTAAATTCAAATGGAAAAACAGGTATTATAAATGAGTATGATGTGATGATGTAAACAGAAGGGCATCGTAAACTGTATTCTTTCAACAGACACTGTATTTGCATTAAAAACATGGAGCAGTTCATCATTTCCACAGAGAAATATGCTCTCTCCTATTTTTCTTGAAATGAGCTGCTTTTCCCATCTATCTTTTACTTTCTCATTTTTGATGGTTACGTCAGTACAAAGATAGTTTTCTCTATAGAAAGTTAGTCAGCAAGGTAAGGACAATGTTTGTGGCCACTAACAATTAGCTTCAATGTCAGGGACAAAATGTAAATGATGAGGACTTTGGGCAATTGACTATTGATGTCTGTTTTTCAGGGGTTCATCTACTAACTCCACTCTGGCTGGAAATGTGGGTCTAGTTTTGCCATATCTGATTTTTCAGAGAAGATGAAAATCTAGATTTTTATGTGGAATCTTTTCATTTTGAAGTTTGGGTCAAATTAAAAGAAACAAACTAAGCTGTGCCAAACATAGCTGGAATTCAGATCTGTCCATGGCTCATGAGTTTGCAACCTTTGTTCAAAGAATCAAACTCAGGCAGCCATTACTTAATACACCTCAACAGAGTGGGTGGATGGGCATATAGGTAAATGAAGTATTGGTCTTTCTGCTTCCAATTTTTTCTCTCTTCAATCTATCTTCTATGTAGTTGACAGAATGACCTTTATAAAATCCAAATCGGGTCATGTTGTTCCTACTTAAACACCAGCATTTACCTACTAATTCATTACTTTTAGGTTAAAATACAAACCAACTACATGGTCTTGCCTGAGTCTTCATCCACCCATCTGTCTCATGCTCTAGGCACGTTGGCCTACTCCCCACTGCCTTGGATAGCTGAGTTTGTTCTAATTTTATTCTTACAATTCCCTCAGGCTAGAATGTTTTTCTCCTCATCCCAGCCATATTAAATCATGCTTATCCTGCAAGTTCCATATTAGTTGTAACCTCCTGTATGAAGCCTTCATGGATGTCTGAGACAGAATTAATGGCTCCCTCTGTCTTCTCACATCACTTGTTCTTATGTCACTGATAGAGCATGGGCTCTCTTCTAATATCTATTTTTAACTGTCTCTCTAGCTAGGTTACAAAACACTCAAAGATAGGGACCAGATTTGGGTCTCTCCTTGAGTAAGCTCTTGTCTTACTGCTACTTTGCTTTTTAAACTTAATTTTTCATGGGCCTGTCAATGCCTTAGTTTCCCAATTAAGTTGGAAACTCACTAGGGTAGAGATTGTATGGCTCATAAGACATCATACTCTGGTATACCTAGAGTACAAGTTATATAATTATCTTTAGAAGTGTCTGAATGACTGCATCAAAGTCTTTTGGAAAAGAATAATGAAGATGCTGTGTAAGACCAGTGATGGGCTGTGTTCTCTTTAAAATAAATTTATTCTAACGACCATTAAACTGGGCTTATTATTTTTAATATAGTCCAATTTCATTTTTTAAAAAAGTATAAAACCAGAATTACAGGTTTTTTAAGGAAATTCTTTTTGTTACATTCAAGTACATGAAGCAAGAGTGCTTTTTAAATCAGCCCATCCATACTACATATAATTGTTTTATAAAGTGCTTAAAAGTTTGCTGGCTTTTGTGCTTAAGACCAAATTTCATCTTTGTTTGCATTGTTCATTTGCTTAGCAATGAATACTTTGCCCCATCTTCTACCCACATACAGAACAAAGGCAAGTGTCATTGGGATATGATTGCTTCACTATGATTATGACTACTGTACTGGAGACTCATATCCATGGTACCTCTGTTGAACCATCCTATGACAGATTCTAGTGTGGATCCGTCTTAAACAAAGTGATATATAATGTCTATTATTAAGGATTTTTTGGTTACAAGAAACAGAAATTGATTCTGCCCAATTTTTATTAGATTGTCAGATAGCTCATAGAATCAATAGGTTTGATCTTTTGAATTCTGGAAAATTCTGATTATAGGTTATTTTCATATTTCTTTCTTCTTAATAAGTAAATTATTTCACAAGAACCTTACCTTAATTTTGAGTCTAGCAGAATATCTTGTAGTCTCCTTAATTGGAGAACCTCAGTGGGAAATAGCTATCCCATTATAACCTTTTGCACTTTAGTCCTTTCTTCCTCTTTGCTTTGTACTCTATGGAAAAAAATGAAGTAACACCAGGAAAGAAGACTTCTCCATTCTCCTAATAGGCACAGTTGCATTCCAGACTGTAAGTGAGTTTCAATTTAAGACAAGTGGAAGGTCAAACTCAGGATATTAATAAGAACCATATTTTTTCTTCCTTGGTGGCTATTAAAATGATAGATGCCAGTGGAATGGGCTAGAGGAAACCCACTCAGGACCTTGAATGTTACCATTCATCATTAAATCTCACACATACACGTGTCATTTTACATGAGCAGTATAAGTGCAGCAAAGCTAAGGCCATGGCTGTTTCCTTGTCCTGTCTGTCACTGGGCTGTCAAACCCCAAGCAAACAAAGAAGATCCCCTTATTATTGATTCCACGAGGAACGGCGAGGAAGAGCTGGAGCCAGATCTTGGTGGATGCATTCCTGTGCTGGGTTCAAGCCAGGTCAGAAGGGCAGGAGTCAGGCAGGAGAGCAAATTACCCCATGCAGAACGCTGGCCTGTAAGGTGATCAGCAGAGGCGGAGCTCTGTTTACCCAAATGGTCTTGATCTCTAAATCTTACCTTTCTGTCAGCTGTTCTTATGTTTAGTGACAGTTTTAAGGGCTGCTGTTTTACTAGATAGTGGTTTTATCTGGTATTTTAAATTAGAGTGGGAGAAAAAAAAGAATCATATATTGGGAGAAGCAGAGTGAGAGAGTGGAGAGAAAGGAGGAATTTGGAAGGGTGGTTAACATGGCATGGATCCATCGTCTAAGTCAATTCATCATTTACTTACTCACTCAGTCAACCTTTACTGAACACCCTTATGTGCCAGACACCATGCTAAATGCCGAATGTGTCTAGGGTCCCCAAGGCTACCCTTAAATTTGATGATTCACGAGAAGGACTCACAGAACTCAGAAAAGCTGTTACATTTATGTTTATGGCTTATTATAGCAAAAAGATACACACTGAAATCAGTAAAGGATAAAAGCATGTGAGGTAGAGTCCAGGATAGACCAGCTCAAGCAGTGGAATCAGATGATGCTTAGATCTCCCAACAGTGATGCTTGACAACATGTGTGGTGTATTACCAACCAGGAGAGGCTCAACTGAGCTCTGGTGTCCAAGGATTTTACTGGCGTTCAGTCTCATAGGCATGGAGCACCCACTTGACTGATCTTACCTAGTCTCCAGCCCCTGCAGAGGTCAACTTGATACATGGGGTGCAGGGCCCAAGGCAAACAAAAACAAGCATTCACCATAAATCACATTATTAGCATAAACTATCTTGTGTGGCCCAAGGCTCTAGGTACACAAAGACAATTCATCAGACAGGATGTTGCCAAGCTTTAGAGGTTATCTCCCAAAAGCTGGTCAAGGGCCAGTTCTTATTTTGGAATGTGCAGGGGTCGACACCCCAAGCCTGCTCAATTAACCTTTTACTGCACTATAGGGATGGGGCTTTCTCCTAAGAGCCTGGAAGTCTGGTTATACAAACAAATACATATAAAAGAACATAACCAGTACCATAATCTGTTACTTTGACCCAGCTTCATTTCTTTTTCTTCAACAACTAGAGTGTCTGTGCTGGTGACTGCTGTAATTACTGGGGATAAAGCAGTGTGCTAAGCATCACTCCTGCTCTCATGGAGCTCCCAATGCTAGCTGGGGGAGGTAGACTATAGGCAGATATATTAATAAATATTTGATACATCAGATCTTATGAAAAAAGTAAAGCAAGGTGTAAGGGGTCTAGTGGGAGATGGAGATATTGAGGTTGGTGTTTTATGTGGGGTATTGAGAGCAGGTCCCACAGATAAGATGATATTTGGAGTAGAGACTTGAGGGACGTGAGGGAGGGAATCAAGTGGACTTCTTGGGAAAGGATGTTCCAGGTAGAGGAACAGTGGGTATAAAGGCCAGGAGGTAGGAGCTTCCTTGATGTTCAAGGAAGAATGGGGAAGCCAGTGACAAAGAAGCAGAGGGAGGAGGGAGAGCAAGAAGGAGATGGGTTACAGAGGGGATAGGGCCTAGTTGGTAACCCCTGGAGAGATGTGATGACTTGGGAAGGTGTTGAGAAGAGGGGTGAGGTGGTGGTCTGCATTATGTTTCCAAAGGATCTCTCTTATACCTGTGAGGAGGATAGACTTTAGAGGGAAGGGATGAAAACAAAGAAATGAGATGGGGGGTTGGTGGTAATGTAATATGGTGGTGGCTTAAACTAGG
This sequence comes from Neomonachus schauinslandi, assembly GCF_002201575.2. Classification (NCBI taxonomy): domain Eukaryota; kingdom Metazoa; phylum Chordata; class Mammalia; order Carnivora; family Phocidae; genus Neomonachus; species Neomonachus schauinslandi. The sequence continues at coordinate 24,031,509 of NC_058407.1, read as the reverse complement.
CTTATGGTGGCTGTGGTGGGATGGTTAGAAGGAGTCCCAGTTTATATTAATCTCAAAAGTAGAGCTGCAGGATTTTCAGATGGAATAGATGTGGAATGTGAATGAATGAAGAAAGGAGTAAAGGATGATTTTGCTAAGCTAAGTAGTTGCTCAGTCTGAATTGCCCAATAACCTTTAATTTATAACATATTTACTTGGTGCTTCAGGATGAAACACTCAAAGATCAAATGTAATTAACACTTATGTGGAGTTTTATGTTTTATGATTAGCAAAATTTTATTGTTGAGATACGACATGGCATATGAATTAATGCTCTCATTTTATAGATGGGACATAATGCCAGGGGTCAAGATCTAAGTATTAGTGAAATGTAGCAGGCATGATTGGCTCAACCCTACATCTTACTTTTCATATGTGACATCTTTATTCTGTTAATCTCTGTATCTTTAGAATGCCTTTGGCTACAGGTAATAGAAAACCTGACTCAAACTAGCTTAAATATTAAAGACATTGCTTATGTTACATAACTGCAAGTCCAGAGATGGGGTGAGTTATAGTGATGGTATGATTGGGATCAAAGATGTCATCGAAGATGCACGTTCTTTCTGTCTCTCTAATCCTTCACATTGGCTCCCTGATAGGGCTGTTTTTTCTTGGGGTTGCAAAATGGCTGCCACTGGCAATCTGGGCTTCATGGTTTCTTGTTCAAGTGAGAGGGAAACTCATCCTGCAAGTGTGGGATGAAAGTCCTTCTCATTAGTCTTACTAGAGCACCTTACCACCACAGGACTAATGACTGCCACCAGCTAATGTCATGCTCCAATTGGCTTTATTAGTCAGGATCTATCCCTGCTCCCGGGGATGGAATCACCATCCTCTGACTCATGTATGTGGCATGGCAGTGGGAACAGTTAAATCAAGGTCCTAAAGAGCATGCCTGGAACAATCTAGAAATGACAAGCAGATTAGAGGGGCTGGAAAGAAATGAATTGGGGGTTGAGTAGTAGAGAATGAGGTGAGAGGGTGAGGGGGGCAGACATCTAATGAAATGGGAAGTTATTGCAGGGTTTAAAGGATGGCATGAGCTGAATTATATTTTAAAAGGATTCCTTTGACTGTTGTGATAGAAATAGACCGGGGGGATGGGGGGGCAAAGGTAAAAGCAGAGAGACCTATTGAAAGGCTAATACAGTTATCTAGGGAAGAGGAATTTGTGGCTGACACGGAGGTGGTAGCAGTGGAGGTTGTGAGAAGTGATTGGATTCTACATATATTTTGAATGCAGAACCAACAGGATTTCTGAAAAGATTGGATATAGAGTGAAAGAAGGAAAGGTCAAGGGTGCCTGTAACTATAAGGATGGAATTGCCATGAACCGTAATGGAGAAGACTTAGGTAGAAGAGGTTTTAGAGGCCTAGGAGAGGTTCAGTTCTGTTGAGACATGTTGACTTTGAGATGTCTTTTAGATGCCAAAGTAGGAGCACTGAGTAGGCAGCTCATTCTTCAGGGAAGTCAAAGCCAGAGATATAAATGGGAGACGTGACTGCACATACACGACATGTCAATCTGTGAGGTTAGGTGGGAGCATAGAGGGAGCATATGGAGAGGACCAAGGACTGAGCCTGGAGGCACTTTACATTTATAAGGTTGGGGAGGAGAGGGAGACCCAGGTCACTCTCTAGTGACCAAGAGAAGATCTTAGGAGATGGTGTGCTAGAGCCAAGAGCAGAAAGGGCAGCAGAGAGGAGGGAGTCATGACAGTGCCCCACGCTACCAGGCAGAGGTCTTCGGTGACCTTGACAAAGTGCAGTAGAAGGGGCAAGGTCCTAATTAGAGTGGTTTACTATTTATTATTTGGCTCATACAAACAACTTTTAAGCTCCTAACTTAGGTACTCAGGTCTTTGAATGTTGCCGTGTATAGCTCTCTATCCCCAAATAATCACGAATGACAACTCTATGTATCATTCCCTCCCCCCCACCCCCTTTCTGTTGGAGAAGCTCATATATAATGCTATGGGCAGTAAAACCTTTCTTTGAGATTCAAAATACGAACAGAAAGGACAGATACATGAAAAGTTACTAATATTGAGGGCTCACATTTATTGAGAACTGTGTTTATTCCACTCGGTACTGGTAACCCAGGAAGTAGGTGCAACTGTTGTCTATTTTGGAGACACCGTAACTATAGCACTAGAGAAGGTTATG
>NC_058407.1:24021039-24029291 GCF_002201575.2 Neomonachus schauinslandi | reverse complement strand
TTCCGGTGGTAAGATGGCAGACCTGTGATTTGAAGCAGGTCTTCTTTATATAATTAGTTCTCCTGATATTATAAAATTTGAATTACAAAATTTGGTTTATGTAAAATGGCTGGTGCCTAATAAAATTGTAAGTGCTACAGAAGCCCTTGTTGAATTTCCTTGAGCTGAATTACAGGACTGGGGATATTGAGACACCCAAGCCGTGCCCAGCTTGCAGTGTTCCCTGGCCAGCTACGGGCTTTGCTGGCTGAGATGGGTTCCTCCCTTCTCCCTATTGCACCAGGCAGACACAATTTCAGGTTGCCTGGCTTAAAAGCAATTATACCTCTAGAGAATCTTGTTGCCTCTGATTCCTAAGTGCTGGTTGTTTATAGAATTACTGCTCAGATCCCTTTAGTTCAAAATGAACATGCCAATGAAACTGAAATGAGAATCTGCACTTCTAAATTGGATTATCGGCCTCCCTAGCGTACCAGTGTGGACCATTCCTCCCTCAGCAGAGTTGCCAGGGATTCTCAGCAGTTATGTTTTACGGCTTCTGCTGGATGGCTGGAGCTAGGTGCATCTAGTTAACTTATTAGTTATGCTGTGTCTTGGGGATGACTGTTGCCACAGCAACAGACCAACAGACCTTCCTAACCTTTTTAAATAGGTTCTAAGCCTTTTCAAAAAAAGAAAACTACATTGAGAGGAGGATAAAATCCAACTATCCGTTCTAAATTAGTGTGCTTCTGTAGGGGAGGAAAACTTTTCTTCCCTTCTAGGTTCTTTGGTCAGTCTAATAAATAAATTGACATAAGACAGATTAACAGGAGAAAAGCAAATTTAATTTTGTACCCATAGGAGCCTCAAAAATATGAGGCACAAAGAAGTGACCAAAGCAGGCAGCTTTTATATGTTTTAGACAAACGATAATTTTGTGAAGGAATGACAAAACAAAGGGGTTTTGGGCTTGGGGTAGCTAATTAGCGAAGTAGTAGCAATAGCAAGGTTTGTTTATACAGCTTTCTGGGCCCCGAATTTCCTATCTCTGGTGATAAGGTTGCCTCTCCTCCTGGTATAGAGAGAGGGTACATTTCAAAGAGAAGATTTATTTCCTGCTTTTGGGGTTGGGTTTTGGGGGGTGTGGAAAGGAGAGTCAGAGTATACTTCTTGCACCTGTTTCTTAAGTAGCTTTAATTCAGAATAATCAGTGTGTCAAAACGGCATATTTTTGGGGTGGCCTATTTTGTTCCCCTTCACTACAATGCAAAAAATTAAAAAAAACCCAAAAACAAAAAAGCGGGAAATTTTCTGTTGCTTTATTCCCTCTTGCTTTCTGCTTGGAAAATCCTTGTCTGTGTGAAATGGAGTTGATACCAGTATGCCTCTTTTGAGACAATAGCAATTCATACGGCATGTTTTCATTGTTAACTATTTTTGTTTGGCACGAGCACAATTGACTAATGTCAATAGAGTGGGTTAACATTTATCAGTTAGCTGCTGCTGCGGAACTGTACAGAAGAGGGAACACAATGCAGTGTTTTCATGAACTTGATAAAAAGAGTAGGTGGGTGGTTTAATTTCCCCTGAATGGAGAAGTACAGGTATTAACAGACTTTCTGGAACACAGTAAGGTTAACTTTCACGTGAATCAGGCTGGGGTCTAATTTCAGACAAGTTACCTATTAAATTTTAGAAAAGGATTCAAGTAAAAGATTTGTTGAGGATGCTTTTTAAAAAATACATTTGCAGTGAAGTAGTAATATATTTATAATTAAATACTAAGAGAAAACTCACTATATTCCCAGGATTTTGAAAAAAAAAATAGGGAAAGACAGCATGGCCTGATGTCAGAGTTGAAGAAACCAAATGTGGGGATGGATATGTGACCTGAAAACTGGACCCCAAGATCACATGGAGGATAATTTATGCTCTTGTGTGGTCAGAGGGAAGGATGCTGATGGATGCTGATGATCCACATACTATCTTTGCCTTCCTCTTGATTGGCACATACTCGTCAGGGAATAATTTGCCTTCTCTGGCAAGGGGAATAAAAATATGGCAATACATTGGCTGCCGCTAATGAGAACAAAGAGGCCAAATGGGAAAAATGGAATATGTTATATTTATTTAGCTGGTTTTGGACTGGCTTTAAAAGATACTGTGTACCAAATGCAACTTACCCTCTCAGAATAGAAAATGTTTTCCTTCCTTTAAAAATAGGAACTAGAGCGAAAGGATCTATGCTCCCAGTGAGCTTAGATTCACCCCGTGACTCACAGCACCTCCCTTGCTCACCCTGTCTCGCCTACACACAGAATGGGATGAAGTCCTGGGCTCAACCCTGGCTGCCTGGATAGCTTTCAGAAATCTTAAAGCCCACATCAAATTAATTAGGGTCTCTAGCATTCTTATTCAAAAAAATCCAAGGTGATTCTAATGTGCAACCAAAGTTGAGAACCATGGGTTTGGAGATCGTACTCTCCTGGTTGCCCAACAGGGGCAGGTTGGGCAGAGGTCTTCATTGTGTAGAGCATCCACTAATTGTGGGGAGAAAGCATATTTTATGAGAGTGGGAATCAGAAGAAAATATTTCCCATGTACATGGCGATGTACAACTTTTTTAATCAGGAAAATATTTTTAAATGGATCTAAATTCTGGGCATAAGAGGTAATAATGACAAATGCCATTTTGTTAACACCTCGCTTGGTCCAAGGGACATGAGCAGGTAGTTTTATGTGATGTTTCTTTTGATGCTCATCGCCAATCCTATAAGGTAGCTGCATTTATCCACTTGACAGATGAAGAAATAAAGGCTCAGGGAAAAATAAGATTACACAGCTGGTGGAGCTAGAACCAACATCTGGAGCTAAGGGATTATAAAGCTGCTTCCATCACACTCACTGTTCCTCCCATAGCCTAACTTGAGAGAGAAGCTGTGCATCCCTCAGCTTCCTCAATGTAGACATCTCCCAGAGCCGGAGAGACACTGGTGCCATTCTGCATTCTTCATATATTTGAAGTTGCCTGTTTTCCTCCGTGTTAGTCTTCACTTCTATTTTATTTTCCTCTCGTATCATATGCCTGCTCTTTTCACTTTCCCTGCTAAGGCCAATATTAGAATATTTAAATTGGGCATTGCAAAAGCTGTTTTCTGGCACAATATATATATTGTGCCAGAAAACATATATATATATATATATATTTTTTTTTTTTTTTACCATGATTTGCATACATTCACTCACAACACACATTTCATTAAACAGATGGGGAATGGAGGGGAAGCTATCTCATTGTTTCTCTAAGATATGAAACATTTTCCCCAGTGTAAGAATTTGACCATACATTTCCCATACTATAAAACTTTGCTATTGCCAAAAGGTTCCACACTATAAATGAGGAGAAAAAGTGAAAGACCAAACTCCTCCCACACTGTTGGTTTCTATAGCTGGCAATTTGTGCGCCCTGGGTAAGTGCCTGCTATTTGCATTTGTCTGGGGAAGCACACTGAGATGCTAAGGGTATGCCCTGAAATGGTGATTTGAAGAATGATGTGAAATCCAGGTGGGTCCTTGTGTGAGTCATGATGAATAATGCCTTTGTTTGCAAATGGATGATTAGCTGCAATTGAGATTCCTGTTTCCAATATAGTTCGGAAGAAGACCCATTACAATATCAATAAGCTGCCTCCATTTATGTAGCATTGCGGCAAATATAATTGGTGAGTTTCTCATTTTCCATGTTCCTCCTCCCCCTGACTTATTTATGAGTGTTACACAGTAATGAAAAAGATACAGTGTAATGAACAACTGCTATGTGGAACGTTTTTCCAATGCGCTGCGAAGTTTCTTTTCTATTGGACAAAAGTGTTCCTTACTTTCTCCCCATGATCTGTGTTTTGTTGAAAAAAAGAAAAACAGAATTAGAAAGTTGCAAAGCCATAATTAACACATGTTTACCATGCTAAATGGTTTCTTGCTAGAGAGAACACTGGCAGGAAGCAGTAAAAGAAGGGCTTCGGTTCTGTGACTCTCAGCAAAGCCACATGGGTTACCTACTGTCGAGGGGTGGCATCTTCAACAGCAGTGGTTTGAAGTAGGGTACCACAGCTGAGTTTACTTGAGTGGAATTTCCCGGGATCCTCAAGGCATTTACCGCACGTCTCCGGTTCTTTTTTTTATTTTTGACGTAATTGAAAGGTAGAGGCAAAATTGTAACAAATCTTGTGAAAAAGCCATTACCTCAGCAGCTGCAAATTTGCAGAGCCAAACCAAACGAACAGTGTAGTTGTCCAGTATGGCAGTTCCTGTGGACTTTCTTAAAAAAATGATTGCTATTAGTCATTATTTTGGAACATGGGCTTATTCATACTTTCTACATTGAGAGCAGTCCAGACATTTTTGATGGAAATCAGAGGTAATGTATGGCTTGCCTCAAGAATGATAGCTTTGCATCTGTTCCTAGAAATCATTAAGCCTCATCTTCTCTCTGCTATATAACCCCATGTTGTGCCGGAGCCATAGAATTTTCATCCTGCTACTTTTTATTTGTGGTATTTATGCGTTTTATTGATTATGTGACATAATAAAACATAGCAAGTCAGAGCCGTATGTGCTATATATTTTGTTCAACAGCGATACAGAATGTTAGGGCTCTGCTCTCCACTTGGAGGAACATCTTGCTGGGATATAAATAGATTTATAATGACTGCTAGGCTATGTGCCTGCAAAATATCCTGGTAGGTAGCTCATTATAGAGCTAACATCATTAATAAAATAGCTGAAAAATTTCACAAGTACAGGAATATCTTTTATATCAGTAGCTGTAAGGAAAATACCTAGCGTATGCATAATTTGAGACTCATTTTAAAGCTATAATTTATCATCATTATCTACATATTATAATGGCAAAACAGGTTTAATTGCTTTTGACTGGACTGGCATGATGATGAGGAAAAAAGTTAGTAGCAGATGGCCTCACTGTCAAAACTGCGTCTCTTCGCCCAAAATAAAGTAACAGACTGAAGAGAGGATGTTTCTGGTTTCTAGCTCGATCTTATCTTGATAAGTATGAATTAGCATTTTCTGGTATTATAATTGTCTAGAGAAAAGTAGAAATAGTAATTATTTACAGAAGACTAAAATAGCTGTGAAATTCAACTTTAGCAGGTTTAAATTATCTCACATTTTTGGATTAACAGAAGTATTTACTTTTGGTACGATTTAGTAGGTTTCCAAAATATTTCCATTCCAGCTTTACAATATTAAATTGCTGGCATGTGGACATTGTAGAGTACATCCATTTTGGTATTGCCTAATATTTATTCTTCTGCTCCTCCTACAATGTTCTCCGTTCTTTTAATAATATCAATGACAGCAATTATTTTATTTGGAATAACCAACCTGTATGTGAAGAAATAACTTATCCAGCAACCCTTACAGATATCCCTGTTTTACATCTCACTGTGTTTGAAATTTCAGTATTGCTGCATCAGTTACAATATAACCTGAAAGGGTCCTCCTATTTTAAACACAACACAGATGGATAAATGTGATTTGAGGGGAAAAAAAAAAAAAAAAGTCCCACCCTACCCGTCATGGAGTTCCTCAGCAAATCGAAGAATTTAAGATCAAATCATAAGAATTCAAACGATAAAATTGCAAAAATTAAGTCTTCTTTGTCTTTTAAGACTTTGGTGGCCTGAGAACACAATTATCAGGTGGTAGATTACACTGTTGGCTGGTCAATGCAAGTAAATTAACTGCTTCTGCTGAGAGAAGAGAAATGCCAGCTATAGCAACTTAAGTGAAGGTGACATGCTATCTGCAAAATAATGTGAATTCGAAAGTGCAGTTTAACCCCAAAGTAAAGAGAAAAAAAAAAAAAAGAATGGAGCAATCTGCCAGACTAAAATAATGTGCGACAGAGAAATTATTCGGAAATGGAACTGGTTATAGAGATACAGATTTATTATTTGGTTGCTGTCATGATAAATTTGCCTCAGCTGTGCCCATACATGTTACAGTATTCATGTCTGAGATGAGTGGAGATGTTGCAAAAAGCTTTGCACAATTGAAAATTCATTCTGAAAATATAAATGAGTAAATGTTCTTTCTTAAGAGTATATGTACATATATATATATATACACACACACACACATGTGCACATGCACACATACACAAATTTTGTACTTAAAAAGAAAATGGTCAGTTAGTGAATTGAAGTGTCCACACAACATAAAGGATTTGAGACTATGAAATGAGTCTATTATTATTACCTATTTGTGTAAATGGTTTAGAAAACCATTTCAGCGGCCATGAAATGGTTATTCTGATCTAATACCAAGTAGTGACTTTCAACGTTAGACACGATGTGGATCAGCATTTTTAATAAGTATTTCTCATTGATTATTAGTAACATATTTAAATAATTCAATTTAATCTAACTACATTTTTCTTGTTTTTGTCTTCACATACAACAGTTTTTGCTATCATGTGATATATTCATCATGAAGTAGACTTAGCCAAATGTTATGAAAAGCAAAAGATTGATAAGAGAGAGATGAGATAATTCCTCTAACTGGGATTCATGGAGCCTCTCATGCCTGGGAAACCATAATTTTGTGGCATGTTTGGAGAGAAGACTCAGTTTGTTTGATAGACTTCAATTAACAAATCATACTATAGTCTTCTTTTCTACTGATCTGTTTTCTCCAAGAAATATTGGTGCATATGGCTCCAGTGCGGACAGTTCCAATGATATGAAGCTTGCCTCTACTCTTTGAAGTTTTCTGTTGAATGATTATTGTCACTCCATAGCAGAGTTCTATCAGACTTCCTCGTGGAAGTGTCTGAGGCATCACGGCTCCACCACTGTCCTCATCACATCACTTCCTTTTAACTAAACGTGTCTCCTGACTCCTCTTTCTTCAGTCACTTTTGTCTCTGACATGAAGGCATTTTATGTACCTCTCATCTAAACACTGTATTTTGTAGTAAGTGTAGGGGAGGGAAAAAAAACACACATCTTTTTGCCTCTACTCATTTTAGGTTCATTGGCTAGGGCTTTGCCAATTGAATTGAGAAAAGACAGATCAAGAGGAGAAAAGCAGAAGTTTATTAGCACATGCATCACACATACATGTGGGAATACTCAGCGATGAATAACTCATAGGAGTAGTTAGAACTTGGGGTTATAGAGCATCTTAGTAGAAGAACAATAAAATTGTAGAGAAGTGACTAGAAAATGGAAAAGGACTTTGAGCTTCCACAGGCAGCAGTTTGTGGGAAGGTAAATATATAGGGAATCTAACAGTAAATAAGGGTTGGTTGGGAAGTAAGATTTGTGTGTGTAGGCTCTTTCTTGGTGCCATCTTGTCTCTGTGTTAAGGCTGTCCCCTTCCTGATATGGGATATGGGGGAAGAGGTGATAGGAAAACACCCTCACAAAAGGAATTTATGTTCTGTTTTCAGGTAGATTGGAGGAGGGCAGAAAGCTTGTCCTAGATCTGCTTTTTCTCAGTTCCCTTCAGCTCAAAATAACCGAGACGCCAAAGTGGCATGTTGTGGGGTGGCATATTCACCTACCCTTCATAAACGATGGAATGACAAAATATATTCTGCATGTGTATGTGTGTCCACTTCTGGGCATCTTAAACTCAGGTTTCCAGGCATCAAGAAGATCATTTCAAGTATATTCAAACGTAGTATTTTGCGGCACATTAATCCTCAGTGTCAACACTGTTATCACTATCACTATTTTCATTACTTCATCCTTATCGCATAAATTAACTGACACCTTGTAATATAAATGCACTGCCTCAGTATGTATGATTACATTTGAGTCAGCAGCTCAGGGAGGTAGATAATTGTATGATCCTCAGTATCAGGAAACCAAAGTTTAAAGGGTTAAAATGCCCAAGGCCACACAGTAAGAGTGACTTGAAATCCCACCCATATTGCATGGTCTCCAAAATCTATGCTGGTTTTTTTTTTTTTTTTTTTTTTTTTTTTATTTATTTTTTTTTAATTTTTTTTTTATTCTTATGTTAATCCCCATACATTACATCATTAGTTTTAGATGAAGTGTTCCATGATTCATTGTTTGTGCATAACACCCAGTGCTCCATGCAGAACGTGCCCTCCTCAGTACCCACCACCAGGCTAACCCATCCTCCCACCCCCCTCCCCTCTAGAACCCTGTTTGTTTTTCAGAGTCCATCGTCTCTCATGGTTCGTCTACCCCTCCGATTTCCCCCACTTCATTCTT